>NC_134265.1:185862028-186014074 GCF_031893055.1 Leptodactylus fuscus
ATTCCCAGTGAGACAATGGCACTATATACCAGTAGCAAAAATTGTGGGTGCACGTAACCCCCATATATTCTTTGAATTCCCAGTCAGACAATGGCACTATATACCAGTAGCAAAAATTGTGGGTGCACGTAACCCCAATATATTCTTTGAATTCCCAGTGAGACAATGGCACTATATACCAGTAGCAAAAATTGTGGGTGCACGTAACCCCAATATATTCTTTGAATTCCCAGTCAGGCAATGGCACTATATACCAGTAGCAAAAATTGTGGGTGCACGTAACCCCAATATATTCTTTGAATTACCAGTCAGAAACTGGAACTATATAGCAGTAGCAAAAATTGTGGGTGCACATAACCCCCATATATTCTTTGAATTCCCAGTGAGACAATGGCAGTATATACCAGTAGCAAAAATTGTGGGTGCACGTAACCCCAATATATTCTTTGAATTCCCAGTGAGACAATGGCACTATATACCAGTAGCAAAAATTGTGGGTGCACGTAACCCCCATATATTCTTTGAATTCCCAGTCAGACAATGGCACTATATACCAGTAGCAAAAATTGTGGGTGCACGTAACCCCAATATATTCTTTGAATTCCCAGTGAGACAATGGCACTATATACCAGTAGCAAAAATTGTGGGTGCACGTAACCCCCATATATTCTTTGAATTCCCAGTCAGGCAATGGCACTATATACCAGTAGCAAAAATTGTGGGTGCACGTAACCCCAATATATTCTTTGAATTACCAGTCAGAAACTGGAACTATATAGCAGTAGCAAAAATTGTGGGTGCACGTAACCCCAATATATTCTCTGAATTCCCAGTGAGACAATGGCACTATATACCAGTAGCAAAAATTGTGGGTGCACGTAACCCCCATATATTCTTTGAATTCCCAGTGAGACAATGGCACTATATACCAGTCAATAAAGGTGCACCAGCTACATCCAGAATGGAAATCAGAAATATTGCAGCAGATATGTAAAATTTAACTTTTATTCTTCATTTTCCAATAAAAAAGTTACATCGTAACTATGGTGGTATATCAACAATAAAGCGACGCGTTTCGAGACATGTAGTCTCTTCCTCTCGGCTTAAACTTATGATTACCTCCACATCTTTTAAACCATAGCGTTGATTAACCACTCCCACCTACTGCCAATTAACTCTTGCTTTTCACTCATTTAATACATTGCATGAAACATAATAACATTGTACTTCTATATGTTTTCCATGTTAATCATTATCAGCATATTCTCATATCTATAAAAACATATATATATCACTGCTGCATAAAACTTAATACAAATCGCTTAGTCTAAACCATGTCTGATTACCCATAATGCCATATAAAAAATAAATAAATAAACCATATAGATTTTATAATACTTATAATGGTTCCTTATTTTCCACTATATTAAGTTTCTTCGTAACACAAGAGGAACCTTACTAATGTAATGTATATGTATGATTCCCACTTACATTTGTTGATATATTAACGGCTTCTGCCTAAATCTCCAGCCCGTATCCATTTCTCACAGAATCACGTGATCTGCACGTGACTACTTTTATCACATGATCAGAAACGCTCTACTAATTGGAACGCATACGTAAACCAGGAAGTGCCCGCTTGAACCGCATATTCGTCCATTGCTTCATTAAAGGTGAGTATTTAATTTTTGACACTGTACCTTACCTATATACCAGTAGCAATAATTGTGGGTGCACGTAACCCCCATATATTCTTTGAATTCCCAGTCAGACAATGGCACTATATACCAGTAGCAAAAATTGTGGGTGCACGTAACCCCAATATATTCTTTGAATTCCCAGTGAGACAATGGCACTATATACCAGTAGCAATAATTGTGGGTGCACGTAACCCCCATATATTCTTTGAATTCCCAGTCAGGCAATGGCACTATATACCAGTAGCAAAAATTGTGGGTGCACGTAACCCCCATATATTCTTTGAATTCCCAGTCAGACAATGGCACTATATACCAGTAGCAAAAATTGTGGGTGCACGTAACCCCAATATATTCTTTGAATTCCCAGTGAGACAATGGCACTATATGGCAGTAGCAAAAATAGTGGGTGTATATAGCCCCAATCCTATTGCTAGGGGACTTGCAGGGTATTTCTGAGGTGAAGGTGGGGGGGCACACCGTTGGAACGGGGATTTGGGGTGTATATATGGGGTATACGGGAATACACTGTCAGTGTGTTCCATTCAGGATCCTGGGAAAGCTGGGTTGCGGCGATTGAGCCTGTCAGTGCCACGTTACACTGACAAGCTTCTCCCTGGAATTTAGCTCTTATAAGAGCTGTTGGTTGTCTTCTCCTTCCTATCCTAGCCTGTCCCTGCCTACCCAGAATCTAAGCCCTAGCTAACTGGACGGAAACCTCCGTCCCCGGTGAATTGCAAGCTCAGAATGACGCGAAGCTGGGCGTCGCTGTTCTTTTAAATTAGAGGTCACATGTTTTCGGCAGCCAATGGGTTTTGCCTACTTTTTTCAACGTCACCGGTGTCGTAGTTCCTGTCCCACCTACCCTGCGCTGTTATTGGAGCAAAAAAGGCGCCAGGGAAGGTGGGAGGGGAATCGAGTAATGGCGCACTTTACCACGCGGTGTTCGATTCGATTCGAACATGCCGAACAGCCTAATATCCGATCGAACATGAGCTCGATAGAACACTGTTCGCTCATCTCTAGTCACTATACAAATACTTATGCAATGATCATGTGATCTAATATATTCAGTCACTCGTCATTTTGGTTAAGAGCAATATAAATTTACTTGCCCATTCTCCATTATTTGATATATAAAGACAGCAAAAAACTGTACAATTAATGGAAAATGTGTTAATATATATTTTTAGCTACAACCTTATTTCAGGCTGGGGATCACAAAGGGCATCATAGTAAATGACCCCCATGTGAGCTCCCTAGTCGGGAAGTACATCTGTGACACAGAAAAGTACCACTAGTACCAAGAGCGGTCACATATTCATGACAATGTGACAGTACATTGAGAAATTGTATAGAGGTTTTACAAGAGACCAAAATAAATGTAATGTCTGGATCAAGAGAGTTAAGAAAAACATGGAGCTACTCAATTGGTTGATACCACCTTGCCATAGGTCATCTATGTATCTCCACCACCTCAAAACATTGGAGAAGTGGGGAGACACATATAGACGAAATCTTCATCCATGACAGTCATAAAAATATTGGTGCAATGTTGGTGCCATATTTAATAAGAATCACCAAAACGAAAATAGTTTGTACTTTATTTATCCCTTAACATCCAAGGATGTAAAACTATGTCTTAGGTCGTATGGAGCTGTATGGAGAGGGCTCAGGAGCTGAGCTATCTCTATACATGGAGGATGCCAGTTGTATGATACAACCTAGTGACCACCACTAACAGCTGTGATTGGTGCAGACACCGATTGCAGCTGTTAACACTTTAGATGCTGCGATTAAACTTGACCACAGCACGTGAAGTGTGCAGGTGCATATGCACTAAATCTTCTCTTTCATACGACACCAAAAGCAAGTTTCTATATTTTATAACTCCGGAGATATAACAGTTTGAAGTGACCCTCACCTATCCTTATTTTCTCTACATCTTACACAGTTCCTACTCGAAGCCCATACTCCGTAACATTCAGTGAGAGGCAGCAACAACTCTCAATATGCAACGGGAAGAATAAAGGCATACAAGGATCTTCCTCTTCACACCATCTCTCTCACCCTCCTGTTTCCATAGCTAGCCTGCCCACTACACCCTCAGCAGCTATCTTTCGATTCCTAGTTCTCACTCAATAACCTTCACCTTTGTCTGTAATATTATAATCACCTCCGTATATCATCATTATAGACACACGGAGAAAGCTTCAATCAATTCTTGATTTTTTTTGGCATTTAGTAAATATAATGCCCAGTATAATGCCCAATATTGGCCCCTAATATGCTCCACAGTGGCCACCGCAAAGTATAATATGCTCCACAGTGGCCACTGCACAGTATAATGCTCCAGAATGGCCCCTATACAGCATAATATGCTCGATAGTGGCCACTGCACAGTATAATGCTCCAGAATGGCCCCTATACAGCATAATATGCTCGATAGTGGCCACTGCACAGTATAATGCTCCAGAATGGCCCCTATACAGCATAATATGCTCCATAGTGGCCACTGCACAGTATAATGCTCTAGAATGGTCCATATACAGTATAATATGCTCCACAGTGGCCACTGCACAGTATAATGTTCCAGAATGGCCCATATACAGTATAATATGCTCCATAGTGGCCACTGCACAGTATAATGCTCTAGAATGGCCCATATACAGTATAATATGCTCCACAGTTGCCACTGCACAGTATAATGCTGCAGGCCAGAGGGATGCCCCATCATAGCAGCTCTAATAGCTTATACACAGTGCTCATTGAATGTTGTGTATACAGTGACTGGAAAAGCAGGAAAGGTAGCAAACTATCCCTGCCTTCTTTTCTTAGTAGTCAAGCTGTCATTGCTGCTGGCTCCCTAATCACTGCTGGCCAGCACGTCCTCTTTGTGATGTGTAGCGGCCAGCACCTCCCCTTTGATTTGTTTCCCCAGCCCCATTACACTTAATTTTGCTTCCGTTGAGATCTGGACCCAGGACATCAAAATGAAGAGGCGTCCAGCCAGCGATGGATAACCATATTTTGTTATATAGAGGCCCTCAATCGCATTGTGTTTTTTCCTATCCTGATCATCCTAGTCTAGTCACCACTTCTGTTCATTTACAAATAAAAAGTGATGGCACGGTATGGTTGCAGAGTTTTGGGTTTCTCTGTGACTTGTAGTGTTTATGCGCATGTTTTAGATGGGCAAATAACCTTTCTCAAATTACCAAGGATTTCTGCGAATGATAATATTTGCAAAGTGCTGTGGTATATATTAGCGCTATGTAAATAGAAAACAGCACCGTATTCACATCAAATGCAGCCACTTTTTCATCACATACACGTGCTTTTTGCTGATAATCCCCACTACTTTTGCCAAGTGTTGGTTCTGCTTTGTGGTGTTTTTAGCCAATGCCAAAGTAATAGGTATAACATTTTATGTCAGGATTTGAACCCAGAACTTCACGTGTTGCATGTAGTAGCTGTTATCACTGAGCTACTAGGAATTCTGGACAAGTTCCTGATGCTTGATTCTAAACTGTTTCTTGTTCCAAGTAGCCTTGCCTTGATTGCCTGATTAGCTCCAGACAATGGACTTCCTATTTAAGCCACTTCCTCCTTCCAAGATTATTGCGCTTCCCAGTCTTTAGTCCAGCTACTGCCCCTACCTCACGTTACATCTATTGCCTTAGGAGGATACAGTCCGTGGTGAGCTCCATGCTGGAGAATAACTCCCATCCCATGTATGAGACCGTGACAGCACTGGGCAGTACTGACAGTGACTGACTGCTTCACCCCATGTGTGAGGAGCACTATCAGAGATCCTTCCTCCCAACCACGGCCAGGCTTTACAATCAACATCAGGATAAGCAAAGATCACTCCGTACAGAGAACTAGAAACTAGAAAACCTGGGATTGGAAGCTCATCTGAATATTTCTGGTGCATTCTGGGAAGAGGAGAAGAGTCGCCTTAATCTTATCGATTGCTGGGTCTCGCTGGTTAGAGGACATCGCAGAGTTTCTACACTTTGTAGACGGCGTCAGACGAGGAAAAAAAAAACAACAAAACATATACAAGATCATTCATCCAAATTTAATGAGCAACATGGAAGAGGAGAAAACCCACATGGTGAGATGCAACACTTGCTATATGTTTACAGATCTGCCGGACCATAAAGCCAACTTCACCTGTATGAAATGTAAACTAGTGGCCCTTTTAGAAGAAAAAGTGCAGAGGTTGGAAGAAAGAATAGTGAAGTTGAGAAGAATCAAAGAAAGTGAGGTTTTCATTGATGAAGCTGAAGCAAGCCTCCAGAACACAGTAGGGGATGAAAGTGCTAGAGAGCCTACAGTTGCAGAGACTGATGCAAGTCCCCCGAATACAGTAAGGGAAGAATACTTGAGAGAACCTACAGAGGCAGAAAACTGGACACGTGACCAAGAGATGCAAATGGATCACAAGGCCATCACCACTCACAAAGCTAAGTAACCGATATGAAACTCTCATGCAGGCGGATGAAAATGACAAAACCTATCAGCAAAAGAAGAAACAAAAGTCACCCAGAGACAATCAGGAGCAACAAAAAATGGTGTTGCAAGGAAGAAAAGAAGAGTAGTGGTTATGGGTGACTCACTGCTAAGAGGCACAGAGGCAGCTGTCTGCAGGCCAGACTTAACCGCACGAGAAGTATGCTGCCTCCCAGGAGCAAAAATCAAGGATGTGGCCGATAGGATACCAAGCCTCCTCAGCTCCAAGGACGACTACCCATTCCTACTGATACATGTGGGTACAAACAACACGGCAAAAAATGATTTACCAACTATCTATAAAGACTTTGAAAATTTGGGGAAGACAGTGAAGGAACTGGATGCGCAGGTAGTATTCTCATCAATCCTCCCAGTTGATGGTCATGGCATCAGGAGATGGAATAGAATACTAGAGGTAAACACCTGGCTTCGACGGTGGTGCCGAGAGCAAGGATTTGGATTTTTGGACCATGGCGTGAATTACCTCTACGATGGACTCCTTGCTAGAGACGGGATACATCTCACAAAACCTGGGAAAAACATATTTGCCAGAAGACTTGCCACACTCATCAGAAGGGCTTTAAACTAGAAGAAGTAGGGATGGGAAGAAAAAAGAAAGACAAGAACATGCAGCTAAAAGACATACTAAACAAGGTTACTAGATGTGGTAAAGAGGACCCAAGACAGGATACTCAGAAGGAAATTACGAAAAAGGATGCAGCAGAGCACAATCTGAAATGTTTTTACACAAACGCACAAAGCATGGGAAACAAACAAGGAGAACTAGAGCTGATGATACACAAGGAAAACTATGACGTCATCGGCATCACAGAAACCTGGTGGAACGACATGCATGATTGGAACATACAGATGGAAGGATACAACTTATTCAAAAAGAATAGAACTAATAAAAGAGGGGGTGGAGTTGCATTGTATGTTAAAAAAGAACACATCTCCACAGAAATTACAGTTTTACAGAATGATAATCTACTGGAAATTATTTGGGTAGTAATTCAAGGGAAAAACAATGATAAGGACATCATACTAGGTGTTTATTACAGACCACCAGGACAGACAGAAGACATGGATGAGATTTTTCACAGCAAATGACCACGCTCTCAAAGAAACATGAAATAGTGATCATGGGGGACTTCAATTACCCTGACATTCATTGGGAAACCCACACAGCCAAGAGTAAAGGCTCCATCAAATTTTTATCCTCTCTAGCAGACAACTTCATTGCCCAGCTAGTAGAAGAAAACACGAGAGGAACATCCATTTTGGACCTAGTCCTAACCAACAAAGAGCACATGGTTAAGGGACTACGGGTAGCAGGGACACTGGGATTCAGCGATCATGCTATACTTGAGTTTGGGGTTGCAAGAAGAAGAAGACCTGAGAAGACACAGACTTCAAGGCTCGACTTTAGCAGGGCAGACTTCAAGAGCCTGAAGGCAAGGGTTAGCAGAATTCCATGGTGCAAAATTCTTAAGCCCAAAAATGCACATGAAGGGTGGGAAATCTTCCGTAGGGAAATCATTAAAGCACAGGAACTAACAATACCTAGAAGGAAGAAAAATGGGAAGCACCTAAAAATATCAGGCTGGATGACCAAAAAATTACATAACCTGCTAAAAAGGAAAAAGGAAACATACAAAAAGTGGAAGATGGGAACTATACCTAAGGAAGAGTACACAGCAGTCTGCAGACTCTGCAAGACAAGCAGCAAAGGAGCTAAGGCTGAACACGAATTGAAGCTTGCAAAAGAGGCAAAGAGTAAGGTAAAAGGATTTTGGGGATATGTTAAAAGCAAAAGAAAAGTGAAGGAGACCATTGGAGTCCTGAAGAATGACAAAGGAGGAACAGTTAACATGGTGGAACAGCAGTTGGAGCTACTAAATTCATATTTTGTACCCGTCTTCTCCCAAGAAACTAATGGAAATATCGACATTAATGGTGATGGAGATGAGGGGAAGGAGGACTCCAAGCTGACTATAAGCGAAGGTCTGGTAAGAGAGCACTTAGCCAAGTTACAGGAAACCAAGTCCCCAGGACCAGATGATTTACACCCTAGAGTCCTGAAAGAGATAGCAGAGGAAATAACAGAACCCCTTGCTATAATCTTCGTTAAGTCATGGGAAACAGGAGTGGTCCCTTTAGATTGGAAAAGGGCAAATGTTGTCCCCATCTACAAAAAGGGGAAAAGGGACGATCCAGGAAATTACAGGCCGGTAAGTCTGACCTCGATAGCAGGAAAAATCTTTGAGCAAATTGTCAAGGAACATTTACTTCGGTACCTGGATGGGAAGGCATTAATTAACCAGAGACAGCACGGCTTTAGGACCAAAAAATCTTGTCAGACTAACCTGATTTCCTTCTACAACAAAATCACTGAATGGTTGGACCAAGGGAATGCCGTGGACATAGTATATGTTGACTTCAGTAAGGCATTTGATAAAGTATCACATAACCTTCTTATTGAAAAAATGATTAAGTATGGCTTTGACAAAAAATCAGTTAGATGGATTCACAACTGGCTTAATGATCGGGTACGAGTAATACTAAATGGCTACACATCGAACTGGAAGAAAGTCAAAAGCGGGGTGCCGCAGGGCTCTGTTCTGGGCCCAGTACTTTTTAATATGTTTATAAATGATCTGGACGATGGAATTATTGGGGAACTCATAAAATTTGCAGATGATACGAAGATAGGAGGAATAGCCAACACTAGAGAGGAGAGAGAGTGTATTCAAAAGGACTTAGACACACTGGAACAATGGGCTGAGGCGAACAAAATGGTATTTAACAGGGAGAAATGCAAAGTTCTACATCTGGGTAACAGAAATGTAAAAAACATATATAGTATGGGAGGAATAGAACTAAGTGATAGCATAGGGGAAAAGGACTTGGGCATAATAGTAGATCACAAATTCAACATGAGCCAACAGTGCGGTGCTGCTGCAAAAAAGGCTAATAAAATTCTGGGATGTATTAAGACAAGCATTGAATCTAGATCAAGAGAGGTCATTATTCCGCTGTACTCTACCCTGGTCAGACCACACCTGGAATACTGTGTACAGTTCTGGGCGCCTCAATTCAAGAAAGACATCGATATATTGGAGCAAGTCCAGAGAAGAGCAACCAAAATGGTGGAAGGTCTGCAAACCATGTCCTATGAGGAGCGGCTAAAAGAACTGGGATTGTTTAGTTTGCAGAAGAGAAGGCTGAGGGGAGATTTAATAGCAGTCTACAAATATCTGAAAGGTAGTCACAGTGCAGAGGGATCTACCCTATTCTCACTAGCACAAGGAAGTACAAGAAGCAATGGGATGAAACTAAAGGGAAAGAGATACAGATTAGACATTAGGAAAAACTTTCTGACAGTGAGGGTAGCGAGAGAGTGGAATAGGCTGCCACGGGAGGTGGTGGGCACTCCATCAATGGAAATCTTCAAGCGGAATCTGGATAAACATATAGCTGGGATGATTTAGGAAAACCTGCACTCGCAGGGGGTTGGACCCGATGGCCCTTGAGGTCCCTTCCAACTCTACCATAAGAAGAAATAAGAAGAAATAGATGATCACCCTACTTTAGTCATAACCTAGGGACCCAAATGGCATAAAACAAATTGGAACTTCTTATAGATGTAGTAACATCAGGCCTTAGAATTCCATCATTTGGAATTTACATATTAAATCAGTAGTCGGCATGATGGCTCAGTGGTTAGCACTGCAGGCTTGCCGCGTTGGAGTCCTAGGTTCAAATCCTGCCAAGAACAATATCTGCAAGGTCTTTGTATGTTCTCCCCGTGTCTGCGTCGGTTTCCTACCAAAGACATACTGATAGGAGAAAACCAAAAAAATATATACATATATATTTATATTATTAAATTACTGTTGTGGTTTCCTCTTGCGTTAGTTAATCCTTAGCTAAATGCTTGGCTTGCGCATTTTCAACTACTCCAATTGTACAAACTAATAAAAAATAAATGCAAAGACAACAGACCAATGTTTTATTTTTAGATGTTATACAAAATCTTCAATTCTCATTTACTGGGAAACTTCTATTCAACAATGGCTGGATTTCCCTGAGATCAAAAATATTACTTCATCAAAACAAGGTTAAAAGGGAAATTGTTTGGTCTAAAATGGCTCTTTAACCCATAATCGTTCCATGGAGGGGACTTTAACTAGATCAGAAAAACACCTCTGTGGCCATAAAGCAATAATGTAACCAAAGCCGAGATATTGGGCACTGATTCCAGAGGACAGCCAGAATGTTTGCAACTGTCTGGCAAACAGAGCTCATCCCCAATGCACTTGCAGGCTGATTTGCATGTCCTAAAAGTGTAACTCTCATACTCGCACATCTCCACTGCTCCGGTGCCGTCTGACATGTCCTCCGGTGAAACTCCTTGCTGGCTGTGATGTCCCTAATCCGGACCGCTGAGGCCAATCAGCGGCATCAGGAAGTGATGTCACGTCACATCAACGGACTGGCAGGACCAGAGTGTGTTGGGAGGGACTGGAGCACCAGTGAAAGGTATGTTGTTTTTTTCTTATACCCACCCCCATTTAAAATATATATATATATATATATATATATATATATATATATATTAATTAGACAACTCCTTTAAGTACTATCTATAAAACAGAATCTGAGATATCAATGTTTAAAAAAAAGTAAAGAATTTTAACTTAACATACAGCCGTTCATGCTCTATATAAAATCACATTCTCGACTCAGATTTAACTAGTGATATCCAATTATTTTGCAGCTAGTACTTATGTCTTGGCAGCATATGAAAGCTGCTATAAAACCAGACATACAACCATTTGAAGTTACAGTCCCCCCATTTGGTAAATACTACAACTCTACATACTGCATTTATGAGGTTATACAGCCTAAATGTTTTGGTTTTTTTTTTTCATTTTTTTTATTAGACTGGGGGAGGTAAAAAAACAAAACAAAAACACTCACTTTTCCCTGATGCTCTGATATCCTCCTGCTCGACTGTCACATTTTAAAATGAGGATTATCTATGTGTTGCATTATCAGCTTGTGGACACAGAGGGCACTACATGGCACAGTTATATGTTTGGGGCAATTTCAGCCTGACAGACTCACTTTAATTTTACAGTCAAGGAATGAAAGAATCTTTTATGGCATAGGGTAGATACCTATACAAAGTGTCTGACTCCTAGATCAGTCATTTTGGCACCTAGAAAGTCTTCTCATTCTGTTCAGCAACTAATTAACAGTTTTGGATTTCTTTTTCCTTTGCTTAATTATAAATAAGCTCTCATCTACTGCCGCGCATTTTCCTTTTCTTTGTCCCTTTTTGCCTTTTTTGACTCGACCATCTAATTCCTCATTTTGGCTGAAATGTTTAAAGAATATATGTCCAGATTTTTGGGGGGCTTTTTTAAATTTTTTAGACTTTTCAGGTTTTCCCCTAGGAAAGTATTCTTCAACTTCCTCGTACTGAACGAACTTTTTCTTTTTTTTATTTTTGAACCGCTTAAGGGAATCTACGGCAAAGCTATCTTCCACTTTTTTTTTACTTTTCTTATTTTTTGCATTCCATTGCTTTAGTTTTTTATAAAGCTGAGCATTATCCTCTGTATCCTCTATGTATGATTCTTCAGCCTCAAAAGTCACTAGTCCAGCTTCTTGAAGTTCTGTTGAGAGATGGAAGAGGAGGAGTGAAAAATAATGAATACTTTGCTGCATTCTAGTTTTTTCTATATTACATTTAGCTTACGTGTTGGACAATAAGACAATTTTTAGCAAGAAGAAATCTTGCTGAAATGGTCCTGCATCTTATAGTCCAGAGTCATGGTGGTTCCGTCAGTCAGACTTCCCCGATCACTTCCTTTATGATCAGACACAGCTCTTACAAAGCACTGTGACTGATCACTGAATTCCCGCATGTCAGAGCTGCCTCCTCCCTCTGTAATAGTTATAGTGACTGCTCTGCTGCACTCTGCCTCCTACAGCCAAACAGCCAGCTTTCCTGCTCTGTGCACCCTTTTCTCTGTCCCCATCATAATTCTCCTGAGATGCCTGACAGGATCATGTTTGGAGAGATTGTGCTTGTGTGCAGACATCCACTGCAGAGCACTCAGGCCGTTCAGCCACAGGTCAGTCTGGTGCTATGCTATGGTAATTTTTCTATTAACGCATTTGAAGTCACTCCTTTCCAAGAGTGACCCCAGCGTCAAGAGAATATAATACTACCTCACAAGCAACTACACTGAATTACACTGATAGCTGCCATTAACACTCCATACTCCTTTACTTGATCCTGCTGGTAAACGGTCAAGTAGTGTGAACTGCAGCGGCATGTACTCTATTTTTAACAATATACCACACTGTCCCTACTGTCTATATACTGCCAGACATGTAAAACCTTGCTACTTTTTTGGACTCAATTCATGTTCGTTTTCAAAATTTAGATGAAATAAACACAAAATAGGCAGCAAGGTGGCTCAGTGGTTAGCATTGCAGCGCTGGAGTCCTGGGTTCTAATCCTGCCAAGGACAAAATCTGCAAGGAGTTTGTATATTCTCCCCGCACTTGCATGGATTTCATCCCACACTCCAAAGACATACTGATAGGGACCCCCTCCCCCCCCAAATATCCGAATGCTCCCCATAATAATAAATAATCTATTACTGTAACGTAGAAGAGAGGTTATTGTTTGCTTCTATAGCAATTCATACAGTAAATCACAAAACAGCTATATAGACATGTGTCGGGTGTCTGTCCAGAACAGAAAGCAAAATTAAATGCTTATAATATGTGACATGTATGCAAATATAATGTAATCATAAAAACATCTGTACATATACTACATTGATGTCATCAGAAATATACCTGTCAGCTTCCGTTTTGCCCTCTGGTTCCTTCTACTGATTTCATGATTCTTATCATAAGTGAACACAAGCTCACAACTGGGGTACACTGAGCTATACATTCTCCTTTCATTGCACTCCTGAAAAACAATAAGGACAATCATTTTATTCATTATGGAGGGTGAATAGGCAAGAATAAAGAACCTTATGTTTTAGAATGTTACACTATTGCTGCAAGTAAAGTTGGACATCAAAATTCAAGGGAGCAAGGGAGCAGATTTATGAAGACTGGCGTTACTCACACCAGTCTTCATAGCCCTGGAGCTGGCGGAGGGTGCGCCTGATACAGAGGTTTGCAAAAGTATTCATATACCTTGAACTTTTTCACATTTTGTCACTTTACAACCACAAACTTAAAATGTATTTTATTGAGATTTTAAGTGATAAACCCAACTCAAAATGGAAAATGATACATGGTTTTCAAAATCTTAATCAAATAAAAATCTGAAAAGTGTGACATGCAAAAGTATTCAGAGCCCCTATATCAGTACTTTGTAGAGACACCTTTCTCTGCAAATACAACCGCAAGTGAGATTTTTGCCCATTCTTTGCAAAATAGCTGAAGCTCAGCCAGATTGGATGGAGAGCGTCTGTGAACAGCAATTTTCACATCTTGTCACAGATGCTCAATGAGATTTAGGTCCAGACTTTGACTGGGCCATTCTAACACATGAATATTCTTTGATCTAAACCATTCCACTGTAACCCTGGCTGTAGGTTTAGGGTCAATGTCTTGCTGGAAGGTGAATCTCCTTCCCAGTCTCAAGTCTTTTGTAGCACCCAACAGGTTTTCATCCAGGACTGTCCTGTATTTAGCTCCACCTATCTTCGCATCAACTCTGATCAGCTTCCCTGTCCATGCAGAAGAAAAGCCTCCCCCCAGCATGATGCTGCCTCCACCATGTTTCACAGTGGAGATGGTGTGTTCAGTGTTACTTTTTCTGCCATACGAAGCACTTTACATTTAAACCAAAAAGTTCAAATTTGGTCACATCTGACCAGAGCACCTTCTTCTACACATTTGCTGTATCCTCTATATGGCTTGAGGCTAACTGCAAATGGCAGTTTTAATGTCTTTCTTCAACAATGGATTTCTGCAGTACCTCCACAGTGACCATGGGCCTTTTGGCTGCTTCTCTGACCAGTGCTCTCTTTGCACAATCTGTTAGTTTGAGTGGATGGCCATGTCTTGGTAGGTTTGTAGTTGTAGAATACTTTTTCCATTTTAAGATGATGGATAGAACAGTGCTCCTTGGGATATGTTTTTATAACCTAACCTTGCTTTAAGCTTCTACACAATTTTATCTCTGTCTTGTCTGGTGAGTTCCTTGGTCTTCATGATGCTGTTTGTTCACTAGTGTTCTGTAACAAACCACTGAAACCTTCACTGAACAGGTGTATTTATAACTGAGACCAAATTACACACAGCTGGACTCTATTAACTAATTAATTATGTGACTTTTGAAAGCAACTGATTGCACTGGATTTTATTTAGGAGAATTAGAGTACAGGGGTATGAATACGTTTGCACGTCACACTTTTCAGATTTTTTTTATTTATTTTTTTATTTTAAAAACCATGTATCATTTGCATTCCACTTCCTAATTCTGTGATACTATGTGTTTGTTATCAATTAAAATCTCAATATAATACATTGGTAAGTTTTTGCTTGTAAGGTGACAGAATGTAAAAAAGTTCAAGGAGTATGAATACTTTTGTAAGTCATTGTATATGACGAGGCGCACCCTCTGTTGAGCTGTGCTCTAACAGGAAATATATATGCCAGCTGGTAGCATCAAATTTCTGTTTGGATGGAATCAATGGCCCGATCCCCTGAATGCCTTCACCACAAAGCCATTTTAGGAAATTGGCAAGGTGGGAACAGATTTTAAAACTGGCGTACAAGGCTTAGTAAATGTGGGCCAATGTTCTCCAGCAGCCTTAAAGGGGTTTGCACCTCCATCTGTATGAAACTATACTTGCACAAGGGTTAGTCACTCTGTAAGGGAATATGTTTCTAAAGTGGGCAAATCATTTTAACATAGGCAACCTGGCAATTATATATTTCATATTTTTTGCATTGGATATTTTTCATATGTATAACTGCAGTCTGTTTCTCCAGGTATAACTGAGTAAACCTCAAAAAAGGGCAAATGCAAAAAAAAACAAAACCCACATAGGGACCCTTTTTTATAACTATAATGCAATATAATAAAATTTGTCATGAATAATAATATACATTAAATAGGAGTGGTAGAAATGACAAATAGTAAAAAAAAAATAAAAAAAAATAAAAAAAAATGGAATGCCAGCCTTTTTGGAGTTTTTGACTGATTCGACCAGGCAGGATTGATTCTTCTTTTGCTCCTCAGCATCCCCAGCTGCACCCACAAGGCACTCCATGATTGTGCCAGTCGCACTATGCTGTTTCACAGGAGTTCCCTCCACCCCCTACTCCTCCACAACCAGCTGGCTAAGTGGTTCCAGGACAGCTGACCACTTTGCCCCAGCACGTGGAGGTGGTAAGCGTGTCAGTTATGCTCAATACTCGTGCCACGCCAGTGCAATCCTGTAGCCTTGCTGTCCACAGCTATGCTTTACAGGACTATTCTGGGTTCAATCCCCAGACAGTATTGATTGGATAGTGACATATCCTTTAGCCAATGGCAGTGTGAGACAGGATGACATGGATGTCAAATAATTCACACCTATCAACTGAGATAACTTTTGATGTTGGTTATTTTTCGATAATTGTTCATCCATAGCTGACATATTTGTTTTATACACAAACTCAATAAAAACTGATCGAACCATAAAAATATGAAAATACTCACATAGCCACAATGACCTCTCCTGCCACAATTACAGCAGTAGATAATAGCTTTTGGGCTACAAGCAGTGTTGGATGTCCTCAATGGTCCAGGTACCACCTAAAATAAAAAAAACAAAACAACACATAATTTCAAACACTTTTAAAAGGAATGTTTCATCAAAATCAAGATTTAACATGAATCAAGATTTATGTTAAAGGGAGTCTGTAAGCAGGAAAATCAGTATCAAACTAATGACAGTACCTTGGTAGGGCTGCTTCTAAAATTTGCAAAGATGCGTTTTTTATTCTGCATTGCAGCTTCAACTTCGTGAAAATCTAGCTGAAAAGGGCTTTAGGAGGCGTGTCTTCTCCTGCTTGGACTTCATTCTCTTATCTAGATAATCACCCCTAACCCCCTCCCCTCATTATTACAATGTAAGAGAACACCTCTATTATTCGTAACAGGTGATGGTTACAGCTTATATATCCCTCTCTCTGCACAAGGACATCTGCACAGGTCACTGGGCATGTCTAAAAAAATTCACCTATAGACTTCAATAGTCTGTAGACCATTGTTGTTTATGAAAAACCCATCCAGTATCAATGTAAAAATATGCAAAGAATACACAAGACTATAAGTTATATCAATCAATAAATAATTTATTAAACATAATACTTAAAACATTTAATAAATAATAAATGTAATAAATTATTGATTGATTGATATACCGTATTTTATAGTCTTGTGTATTCTTTGCATATTTTTACATTGATACTGTATGGGTTTTTCATATCTTTTGTTGGGTATCAATGTTGTAATATACCAGTCTTGAGATTTTTTTGGTTGGCTGTCCTATTGTTGTTTATGATCCATGTAGCTGCTGTAAAGCATATCTCTAGATGCTGCTAACAGGAACTTGATGGAAGCCCCCACAAAGAAGTATAGGAAATGGAATTTAAAAAAAAAAAAAATACTACTAACTAATCTATACTCAGAAGATAAAAACAGATTAGAAATAAATAGGTTTCACTATCTGGTTTTGATTTTGCGAACAGCAGTCAGAGTTGCCAAATCCTACACTGCCCTTAGGTACGGATCAGAAATCAATCTCTCAATGCAAATCTATGGGATTCACATTGCTTGTCTTGTGGACTTGCACAGATAAAATCACTTCCGGTCTACACAACAGATATTGTGTGAATTAGTGAGACAACCTGACACAATGGGAGACTAGAAGAGAGGAGAGAGGAATTATGTGCCTCATGAACACATTAACAGCATAGCTGTTTACTAGATTCCCATTGCTATGGGTCATACTCTATTAATTGGAACAGCACTTCTGCTACTATTTTATACTATATTGTGGCTAGATCCAGATCTGTAGAGACCTGCTTAATAGCACAAAAAGCAAACTAATATTCACAACATGAAAATTATTCTAATACTAAGCATCTTATGTATATGTATAATGAAGGCATATTTTGCTTTGACATTCCTACAACCAGCTGTTACTTGGCCAACGCTTGTCAGGTTTACAATAAGAACTGCATAGAAAAAGGTTAGGAGAAGAGTGACTGATAAGGTGCCTCCCCTGAAACAAATGTCACATCCAGGGAGCTCAATCTATTTTTTTTTTTTCGAGTTGTTTAAACCACATATTCTTGGAGTAGCTGAAATGGCAATTTTGGTTATTGTGTCTGCATGAAGGCATAGATAGCTAGGTATCATTGTAAATTTTTATCAAACCCATTTTTTTTTTTTTTTTTTTAAAGAAAATATGACCTAGGAAGAAAAAAAAAAGAATTCCCATGTAAAGTGATGGGTATGTCGTAAGGCTGGGTGATTTATCGAAAAATAAGTGAAATTGAACATCAGCCAGGATAACCAACATGATTTTGTTCATATTTTGATTTGATTTTCAGTTGATACAATATTTTGAGCTTCTACTGCAGTTTCAATAGGACCGAACACACCAAGACTGAACTGCTATTATACTGTGGGGTCACCTCAGAGTATAATGAGCAGGGATCAAAGGGAGATTATCAAACATGAAAAATAGTGTTACTCACCTCTCCTGGGCTCCAGCATAATTCTGTGGTCTCTTATACTTGTGTCACAATGTGACCCACTTAGGCCTAAGCAAAAGCCTCAGCTGTCCATGACGTCAGTCATAATTGCCGAAGATGAGGGGCCACACGGTGGCTCAGTGGTTAGCACTGCAGCCTTGCAGCGCTGGAGTCCTGGTGTTCAAATCCCGCCAAGGGCAAAAATCCATCTGCAAGGAGTTTGTATGTTCTCCCCGTGTTTGCATGGATTTCCATCCCATATTCCAAAAAGACATACTGATAGGGAAAAATGTACATTGTGAGCTCTATGTGGGGCTCACAATCTACATTATTAAAAAAAAAAATAAATAAAAAAAAAAAAATAATTGCCGAAGATGGAGTTGTGCCAGAACCCAGGAGAGGTGAGTAACACAAAATTTTGTGTTTGATCATCTCTCTTGGGCCTGAAGAGACACCAGATTATAATAGCAGTTCTGGTTTGCCCATGTTTGAACTAAACTGCTAGGTGATCCTCACAAGTTAAGTCTCACAATGTTTGCCCACCACATACTCATGCTTTAAAAGGTGGTTAAAAAGAAATGTGACCTAAATAATTGTCTTAATCATGACCAAGGTTAAAATGTCTGATTAATCAAGATTTTCAATTAGGTTGTAATCACCCAGCCCTAGTATACCTGGTAAGTCCCAAAATTTTTAATTTATAAAAAGGTATCATGTTAAAAAATAAACTGGAAAATTAGCCAGCTTTGCAGAACACTCTAAATTCTGTTACTATGGTATGCTATGTGGATGAATGGCTCATTTCAGGTCCTGTCACAACATCTGTATTAGGTTAAAGCAGGGGTCTCAAACTCGTGGCCCGCGCCCCAGCCTGCCAGTGTCCAGAGATAACTCTCAGCCTGCGCTGTGAACAGACAGACACCGGGGATCCCTGGGCGGCCACATAACGCCGCTGTCTTCTGCTCACACGATCCGCCTCAGCCCCGCCCACAGGCACGTCCGGCCCCGCCCACAAGCCCACCCAGTCACGCCCATAGGCCCATCCCGGTCCCGCCCATAGGCCCGCCCTAGTAGATCTTTTGCCTTGGTCAGCTAATAAAATAGCTCACACACTGAAAAAGTGTGAGCACCCCTGCTCTAGACTCTGTGGAGACCCCGCAGTGCTTCATGGATGAGAAACCTCATAAGTTTTGGCTTCGGGTCCAAATCTAAGGCTAACATATCATTGTGTGGGGGCCAAAAAAGAGGGCAGTATAATGTGTTGTAAATACTGTACGTAAATATTTTTTAAAAAAATAAAATCACGTCCATATGACTCAATTCATCCTCTGAAATATGCCTAGAAGTAGAACCATGATGACGACTGAACTAAACACTAATATGCATAATACTCTGAGCTACAGCTAAAATGTATTTAGATCTTGGAATAGATAACTTAGTTCAGCACAGTTATGCCAAAAAAAAAAAAAAAAGACTAAGAAAAGATGTATTTTGAAAATGATGCAAAATAAACAAAATACATAAAAAAGTTGATCAACAGATAGAAGGAGGAGAAACATGGATGCAGTTCCCCTGCCTTCTTTTGTCACCAATATTTAAATATTGTCTATTTGTTAGGTGATATCTTGAAGATTACTTCACTATCAGTATATAGAGAGTAATAGCTTGGTAGATAGCATTACCTATAAGGAGGCCATCCCATCTGCTCTTCTTGCTGAAAACCTTTCATGCACCAGTAAACCCGGTAAATATCAGAAGATAAAGGATGAGTCTACCACGCCAAGGATTTAAGTCCTAATGTCTCCTCAAAGTGCTGGTGATGCAAAGATTACAAATCATTTTTTCTTAAATGTGATTTTTACATAACCCTTTTTTCTGCTTGAGTAGTTAGTCCAGAATGAATGAATGCCATTAAAACACTTAATCATTATCTGGGCACTGGCCTCCACTACTAGGAATCTCCATGACAAAGACCAGAAGATCAGACAGGAAAACTGCCTGTGCACAGTGTGCCTGCTGGTAATACTATATGCAAATGGAGGCTCTGGACAGCTCCCCCAGTGACCTTGAACCAGCCCTTATCGGAACGGACTCCAATATGCAGTTCCTGTTTGCAAGCCAAACCTTATTACTATGCGTGATCAAGAGTATTAATGAAAGACAGATCCACAACATGAATAATTACTAATATCTATATCTTTCAAAGGCGCCACACAATGACATTTCCATATTACAGCGTTCCCTTACTTGGAGTAGAGGAATGTACTTTTATGTATGCTGATAGTTATGTTATTTAGTCTAGCAAACTATAGAATGTGCTGTCAATTGTAAAGTACAAGGATTTGTGTATTATACGAAAGAAGCAATTAAAGAAAAGCTAGAGAGAGCTGTATGAATAAATCCTCATTTTACGGAATAGTAAAATGACTATAATGCATAACTTGACATATGCATCATTAATGAAGATAATATATGAATGTGTAAAAATAGATAGATTTCCACAATCGGACAAGTAATATCTAAATGAATGTGTGATATACCACAGCTGATATTTAGTAAGTGATCCAATATACCAACATTCATACATAATCAGCTTATTTTGGTAGGAATGGGTTATTCAGATGTCTGATCAGTCCATAAACTCTATCAGTAGGAACAACCTGTTTGGTTGCTAGGTAATGTTAAAATGGTTTCTAGGATTACATTTTTTTTTTTTTTTTTTTAAAGAAACGTCTGGTACTACAGTTCAGAGACATTTTTCTAATCCTGAACAGTTCTATTAAAGTGTACCTCCAATTATAGTCCATTTTCTAGCAGATTCATAGTGCATTTAAATATAAGAAACTTTGTTATATATCTTATTAAGGAGATCTGTTTCATCATGACTTATTAAGGGCTCGTTCACATCAGCGTTGTGAACTCCGTTCTCCAGGTTTCCGTTTCCTGCCTAAAACAGAGGCAGGAGACGGAAACCTGCAGGAGTCTCTCTCACCCATTCATTTGAATGGGTGAGAGAGATGTCCGGCCGTGAGCGGCGGTGAGCGAAAACCGGGTTTTATAATCCGGACACAGAGTCGGACATGCAGTACTCTGTGTCTGGATAAAAAAAATCCGGTTTCGCGGCGGAGAGCCTAAAACGCTCACCGCCGCTCACGGCCGGACCCGGTCTGTGCTTTCCGTCTTCTGGCATGCAGAAGACGGAAAGCACAGAACGGAAAGAAGAACGCAGGTGTGAACCTAGCGTAAGCTGTTCTCCTGCTCCTTATCTTCAATCTGACTGTTTGTTTACATTATATCTGTCTCGGTTTTCAGTATCACACATACAACAGAATTCTCCTGCAGACTGGTTCATTTGTTTATTGCTTTATTCTGTGTATTATCAGCTTCTTATCTACACCTTATGCTGGGCTGACACTAGCATTAGGCTCTTTATCGTTCAGGTCCACATTGGGACCTGAAAGATGGAGAGAGCCTGTTCGCTTAAAAGATGGTTACCCGTGGACCTCCACCTTGTAGGACTTTTCTCAAATCAAATCAAACAAGCTTTATTGGCACGTCCGAATAGATATTTGGCATTGCCAAAGCTAGTAAAGTGTGTGTGTGTGTGTGTGTGTGTGTGTGGGGAGTTGGATTTGGTTGGGTGAGTGGTGGGTATGGGGGGGTGGGGTGGGTGGTTTGGGGTATAACAGTCTGTGGAGTCTCGTCTTCCTCTTAGTTGGTGACCGCTGTATGGGGAGGTGGGGTGGATGGTTTGGGGTATAACAGTCCGTGGAGTTTCATCTTCCTCTTAATTGGTGACCGCTATATGGGGAGGTGGAGTGGGGCGGGTGTATTGGGGTAAATATAACAGTCCGAGGAGTCTCATCTTCCTTTTATTTGGTGACAGCTGGACACGTATTGGGCAGCGATCTCCACAGTGGCCTCTTCTTCTCCCTCTCTGCCGATTTTAGCTGGAATCTGCGGTGGAGTCTCCTATGGAGACTCCAACGTAGACGAGAACGTGAACCTAGCCTTAGCAGTATTAAAAAGGAAAGGAACAGCGGAGTATAACAGCAGCAATTGGCAAATATAGCCCACTATGTTTTATTAGTCCTAAACCCCCCCCCCCACCCCCCCAAAAAAAAAAAAAAAAAAAAACAACCCAGGCCATAAATGTTTCATTTGTTGGTAAATCCATATTTCAAAATGTAGTAGACATGAAACATTGTTCATTGTTTATATACACTTAGCTTGTCTGTATTGGCTGCTGAGCCTGATACTGGAAAGGAGTCTGTCAGAAGGAAAAATCAGCATCAAGCTAATGATTTTGAAACAATTATAAGTATGAAACAATTTTATACTGTAGCATCTCTGAAAAGTTAGTAACCATTTAATCCAGACACGATTGAGCATATGATTCTGGACCAAAATGTAACTTACTTTAACCCTTAGGCGCACCAGGACGTACGGTAAAAAAAACACTGCGGCCTCTCTGAAACAGAGCGGCCGAACTAGCTGCTGGGCCTGCCGTGCTTCATAGAGCAGGGACCTGGCAGTATCGCCTGTGATTGGAGATGACTCTGATCATGGGCATTTAATCACTCAGATGCCGTGGTAAAATGCGACCATGGCATCTGAGCGGTTACTTTCGCTTTCTCTTTCTTCCAGGTAAAGGCACAGCCCCCTAGGCTTGAATATAAAAACATTTGTCCCATGCATTAAACGGTGTAGCAGGAAAAAGAATCAAAATGGCTGATCTGGCGTTTTTCCCGCCAAATTATCTCCCTAAAACAGTGAATAAAAAGTGATCAAAACAATGTACATTCCCAATGGTGGTACCAATAAAAACTACATATTGTCCCCCTAAAAAAGATGCCTTACACAGCTCTGTACACTGAAATACAAAAAAGTTACAGGGGTCAGAATATGGTGATTCAAAGAATTTTTTTTCTTCAAAAGTTAGAATTTTTATAAAATTATTAAAACATAAAAAACTATATAAATTTGGTATCCACGTGATCATACCGACCTGAAGAATAAAGCTAACATAGCATTTTTACCGCAGAGTGGAAACCCATAAGAAAACATCAGCATTGCATTTTTTTTTCTCAATTCCACCTCGTTCTGAATTGTTTTCCTGCTTCACAGTACATTGTACAAAATAATAAATGATACCATTTTAAAGTACAACTTGTCACGCAAAAATCAACACTCAGAGCCCTCACCGTGTGCATATGCGCCTCCTCGATTGCTCACTAATGGGGAATCCAGGACAGCTGTCCCAGATTCCCTGGCGGGCACTTCTTTCAGGTGTCTGTGCAAATGCACAGATACCTGAAAACTGTCATTATAGGCCACGTGTCTGAGAGACCACGACTTACACTGACAGAAGTTTGTACTTCTGCCCCGTAGCAGACACGATGATGTCATTCATCAGCACCTGCTTTGCGGTGGAAGGAGGCTGCCTGACTGCTGTGTGTGGGAGTGCAGGTAAGTAGCATGTTATACTGTGTGGGGGCCACTGTGGGGTCTGGGGGGGCTTTGTGGAGCACACTGCACTGTCTGAGAGCCACTGTGGAACACATTGTACTGTCTGGGAGCCACTGTGGGGCAGATTGTACTGTGTGAGAGCCACTATGGGGCAAATAGGACTGTGTGTATGTGTATATTACACAGTATCTGTTTTATAGCAGACAAGTGATATTACAGACTGTAATAACATTTCACGGTCACGATGTAACAGATCCTGTGCAAAGTAACTAATGAACATTACTTGTTCAAAAGTATACCAAATGCTAACTTTTACCTTTCAATACAAAGTTGTTTGTATTATTGAAAGATCTGTAAAACCCCATTCACACAAATGTATTTTGCGGGTCTGTAGCTGTCCGCGGTGTAGTAAAGTTAAATTATTGTGTTGGCACTTTGCAATAAGTTAGTAGGTTTTGGGTTGCAGTTTGGGCACTCGGTCTCTAAAAGGTTTGGCATCACGGCCCTATATGATAGTCACTTAGGCTTTTGTCAGCTTTTTGTTTGCTATTGTACAGGTAACCCTAGCAGAATTTAATATAAATAAACTCCTGGTGGTGGAAAAAAAAATCTTTTTCTTGTTGTATACTACAAATTTTTAAATGAGGTACTAACTGTGGGACACAAATTTATTCACATGATTTTGAGATTGTATTTCATATTAGTGGCAAACTCAGTGTAATAATCTTTCTGAAAATCGAACATTTGGAACTTTAATTTACAATTTTGACAAAATTTACAATTGGCATTATCTTTAACTGTTTACATTTTTTTTAGGACATTAGAAGTATTATAACGCAATTATGCAAATTTCTGAGAAAAATTTCCCAAACCCTTATTTTTAGGGACCACGTCTGCTATAAATAACCTCCATAAGTCATCCCATTTTCAAAACAACACCTCTCAAATACTTCAAACCAGCATTTAGGATGTTTGCAAATTCTTTAAGTGTTTTTCACAGGAATTAAAATAAAGCAAAAGGCGGAATTGCAACAATGTGTTCATTCAGCCCTAAAATCTACTAATTCACAAAGGGTTAAAAGGAGAACGTACACCCCACATTGTTACACAATTTATTCTGAATATAGAAATACCTCATATGTTGTTGTAAATTTCTGTATGAGTAAATGGTGGGGCTTGGAAGGAAAGAAGTACGATTTGCCTTTTGGAGGATGCCATGTTTTATTTATAGAAACCCAAAATACCAGTACAATGGCCTATGTAGTGGAAAGTGCCAACAAGTTCCAAAGTTTCCAAAATTAGGGCCACATGTCTGGAGATTTCACTTTACTGGTACTACCATCCAAAAACATTGTGGTATCCAGGATGTTCCACTTAACAATGTCACATATGTGGTCATAAAATGCAGTGGTTTAGTTAGTGTTTTGACTCCATAGTGCTGCTTCAAATAGTTTTCCAGACATTTAAGCACAGCAGATGATGGTATTCTCCCACTAAGTCCCAGGATGGGGGTAACCCTGATGTATGCTCAAACCACTTATACATTGCTTATACATCTTCCCCTTCCAGCCGTAGTAGTTTTGCCCTAAAGGACTTTTTTTGTATAATAAGATTGTGCTCAGTGTGGCCGAGCTGTAACAAAGCAAGGAGGATGAACTATGATCATGTCCCATGCCTGTAAAGGCTTGCTTTTGACAGGCCCCGGAACATCACCATATGCAGTTTAGTTGAACCCGAAGCGGTCACTTGACTGAGGATCAGAACAGTTTAGTCCTGCAATAATGCCATAGTAAGTGCATTATAAAGTTACATGAGGAGCATGGGGAATATAATATAAAAACAAAAACTGTACATCCTGGTCAACCCATTTAAAGCTTAAAGGGGTTATCTAGGAATTATCACAAACTCAGGTTGGTGGTGTGGGTGGGAAAAAAAAGCCATACCTGGCCTTTCTCGATACTCTAGTCTAACATCCCACTCCTCTTTCACTCTCGTGCCTGACTGGTCTCAGCAGTCAACTGAGCCTCTCTGATTCTGGCTTGAAAAGTCTCACCATCAGAGGAAAAGGAGACTGGGTGTGTACCCTTGTTTTACAGCTGTTCAAAGGAACTGTGGCCTTTTCATTGTTTATATAGATCCGAATACCTGGACCCATATAGTGGTGGTACAGGATATTGCAACTTCTTCTCCTTCACGAATGGGACAAAGCTATAATAAACAAGTTGCTAATTAGATGTAACCAACAAAGAAGAGGCTGCAGTTCTCACTCAAGCACTGCAGCCCCATCAAACAGGAGACTTCTTAGGAATCAGACCTTTAAGTGTAACCTCCAATTATAAAGCAACTTTTTATAAAAAGGTAAGACTTTTTATCATATTTTATTAAAAAAAATAGTTTTGTTCTTGCACTGCTGTATCTTAAAGATAACATTATACCATGGCACAATATGAGGCAATAAAATCAATTAAAGAGGTTTTCCAGCTTCCAAAAAATATATGTAAATACATGCAGTGAATCTGTGATCAAACTGCATTTACTATAATGCATCTGCCTGCTCTCAGTCTGCATGCTTTCTGCTCTCAGGGGTTGGGGGTGAGCTTGAACAAAACATCACAGGAGCATGTAACCTCAGATATGGAAGTGATTTCTTACCTGTGATTTCATTGGAGGGGAGAGCAGGGAGATGCACCATGGGAAATGTAGTTTGGTCAGATTCACTACATGTAAATAACAGTGATACAAGAAGTCTCAAGTAAAATAAAGCCAAAAAAGCTGCACAAGGAAACAGTGAGTATTCAGCACTGCAGTGCATGTATTTACAAAAAAATGGTCTATCCAGCTTCCAAAAAGTAACAGTCTCTTCCTGCTCCCCCCCCCTACAAAATATCATGTTAGTGAGTTGAACCTTCTCTGAAAACAAACAGACTGAGTCACAATGAAGAGGAGAGCATGAGAAGGAAACACATTTCTTCAGCAGGATATATTGCAAAGTTTCTTAAATTCACCTGCATTAATCACAAGACATTTGTTTTATAACTAAAGATATGCTTTAGGCATAGGCTATCAATATTGGAGAACAAAATATTATCCCCTTGAAGTATTATCTAAACAACAGAATTAAGGGTCATGCACACGAAGAGGAATTTGGGACAGTCTCCGATTCCTTTCCACTTTCCAACCCTGTGCTTCGCATCTTTCACTCACCGATCAGCCTTAGATAAATGGGGCTAGTCAGCAGTGACTTGTGTCGTAGGCTCTTCAGAAGATCGAGCGGGACACAATTTTTATGGATGTAATTTGGCAAATTTGGAAATCATTGGCAAATTCCTCAGTGTGAACATAACATGAAAGTCTCCATACATGGTTCATTAGTATATTTGAGTTGTAGAGAAGCATACGTGGGCAACCATAGGCTGCTACATGAAAAATAAAAAAAAAATAAAAAATTATATATATATCACAAAAACTATAAATCCAGAAATATAAAGAGGCAAGGTTTCTTACTTAAAAGCTACAGTGTAATAATTATCAGATAATAAATTATTTCCTAAAAGTTATTGCCAGTAAGAATGTACGACAGAAAAAAATGGGAAGAAATCTTGGCTACCCCCTCCCCCCCATGAAAAATAATGTATACTAAGGGGAAGGCTACATAGCTTTATAATAAGTTAAGATTTCAGATCCCTCCTATTCTAATATTCTTACTCCTTTGTATCCCATCAAACAGATCACCACAGTGAACGTATAAAGCAACATCCCCTCAGCTGAAGCATGAGGAATTACACTCCTCATTTCCATGGATTGCCACTTTATGATAAATAAGCCGCAGCCATGGGTCTCACTAACAGGTCCAAATAATGAAGTCTCACAGATGCAAATACAACACGGTGCCTTTAAGGCTTTATTGTCTCCTTTTTGTCTTTAGGGCTAATCCAACTGTCAAGAGAAGAAGGAGAAGAAGATAACCTGGTCTTTGGCAAACTGAAATCTAACTGCGTGTTCTTACAAAGAAAAAAAGACTGAAATGTTAACCAGGAGTTTCTCTTAAAAGGACAAAAAGCCTCCAGCATGTGTGGAACAATGCATAATATATGCAAGATGGGCTGATAGCAGCAATTCACTCCATGAATAAATGTAAATCAATGGCTCCAAAATCTTCATGGCTTAAAACGCATCCCAATTTTCTCCAAAAGGTGGTGACTTTTATCCACTGGTCCATAGCTAATTTTACATGCAATGCAAAAATGTTATTCAAATAGGGCCAGGGCATTAAACTTCAGCACTTTCCCTGCATAGCTCTCAGCACAGTTATCTTTCCTCCATTTTAATTTTAAAGTGACTTAGCAACAGCTTCCCCTGAATTCCCCGGAGGCTACCTACAGTACAGAGCATCACAAGCGCTTACAATTTATGACATCGATACAAATGCTTCCTTGCAGTAATGTGCAACTTTAAGTGAAATCACTTTCTAAGAAGATATACTGCTGCTATCTATATTTTATTTGCCATCTTAAACATATCTGGATCTTTATAGTCTTATTTTTTCTCTCTTAAATGTATTGCTTCTCTACAGTTCTCGCTGCAGATGGACTGCATAAATAAGCAATGTGCTATGAGGCTTCAGACTAGCCGATAAACCCCTTTCAATTTTCATGCCAGCTTCTTCTTTTGTAATTCAAATCCGACTGGAAACTGGCAGCTCTGAAAACTGAAACAAGCACTGCCACAAATACCTTGTAATGCTATCGACCTTGTCTGCCCATGCAGTGAGAAAGGGGGATGCATATGTGTCTGCAGTCATCCAGATAACATAACTCATTTTTTCCCTTTGGATAACAGAAGCCAACGCAGGCCTTTGGACCAAAAGCAGTCATTACTAAGCAAACAGGAGACCATGTCGCTTCCAATACATACTGCATGTATTACATGTACATATAGAAAACACATATGCACACAGCATACACTGCTTGATAGATAGAGGATTGATAAAGTTGAGGGAAACCACAGAAAACGTTACATAAAAAGGACGCAGCATTTTAGATACTATATAAAAAGTAACCTGACAAACATCAAATGATAATAGCTATAATATGTATAGAAACTGATCTTATAGAAAATTGTACTGTAAGATAAAATACCACCTACTTTCAATAACATTTTGGTTTACAATTACAATGCATTAAAATCCACAAAAAAACGAGAGAAAGCACATATATAGAAAAAGTCTACAAAAAAAAAAAAAGTAAGACAACTGAAAAATGCAAATATGAGTGAACAAAACTCGGGGGGAGCAATAGACACCCTTAAAGTGGGTCTTTCCTCCTATAAAACATCAATATCACTCAATACTTGCCCCCCCCCCCAAGAAACCCTGAGATGACCGCTTCCCATCACAGGTGGGCACAATGACATCACCGTGTTGCGCCCTCTGCACCAGGTCGCAGACATCTTTATCTGAAGTCCTGGTACTTTTTATGCCACAGGCCTGTTAAGACTTGCACCCTACAAAAAAAACATCTTCTACCCGTTAATGTATTAGTGGATTGAAATAGGTGAGTATAAATCTTTTTTTTTTTTTCTTTACACACTTTGGGGACTCTATGGACAGGGCCGCCGATAGGCCAGTACTACTACTACTGGCGTCAGGGGCCCGGCCAAATTTAAAAATGGGGGGGCCCAGTTTTGGCCCGCCACCGTGTGCCGGCCCCTGGCGCCGGCAGCAGTCATTGTATGTCCTGTTTCAACTCAGATCTGCGTCCAGAGGACGCAGATCTGAGTTGAACACGTACGCGGCTGAAGCGAGGAGCTGACCTGTGTCAGCTCCTCGCTTCGCCGCTGCCGCCTCTCTCGGTGACACGTATGCGGCTGAGCCGGAACCCGGCTCAGCCGCATATGTGTCAGCGAGAGAGGCGGCAGCGGCGAAGCGAGGAGCTGACACAGGTCAGCTCCTCGCTTCAGCCGCATATGTGTCAGCGAGAGAGGCGGCAGCGGCGAAGCGAGGAGCTGACACAGGTCAGCTCGCTTCAGCCGCTGAAGCGAGGAGCTGACCTGTGTCAGCTCCTGACTTCGCCGCTGCCGCCGGCTACCCGGCAGTGTAGACACGATGTGATGATGTCACATCGCGTCTACAACTGTGCGCCAGTAAAAGAGAAAGGCGCGCAGAGAGCAGCGGGGGGAACGAAGGAGAAGGTAAGTGTAATGTGGAGGTGGAACGTGAAACTGGGGGCAGATGAAGGAGAGGACGGCATGACACTGGGGGCAGAGATGGAGGGACATGAATCTGGGGGCAGAGATGGAGGGGACATGAATCTGGGGGCAGAGATGGAGGGGACATGAATCTGGGGGCAGAGATGGGGGGACATGAATCTGGTGGCAGAGATGGAGTGGACATTAATCTGGGGGTAGAGATGGGGAGACATGAATCTGGGGGCAGAGATGGAGGGACATGAATCTGGGGGCAGAGATGGGGGGACATGAATCTGTGGGCAGAGATGGGGGGACATGAATCTGTGGGGAGAAATGGAGGGACATGAATCTGGGGGCAGAGATGGGGGGACATGAATCTGGGGGCAGAGATGGGGGGACATGAATCTGGGGGCAGAAATGGAGGGACATGAATCTGGGGGCAGAGATGTGAGGACAATGATCTGGGGGCAGAGATGTGAGGACATGTATCTGTGGGCAGAAATGGAGGGGACATGGATCTGGGGGCAGAGATGGAGAGGACATGAATCTGGGGGAAGAGATGGGGGGACATGAATCTGGGGGCAGAGATGGAGGGGACATTAATCTGGGGGCAGAGATGGGGGGACATGAATCTGGCGGCAGAGATGGAGGGGACATTAATCTGGGGGCAGAGATGGGGGGACATAAATCTGGGGTCAGAGATGGAGGGACATGAATCTGGGGGCAGAGATGTAGGGACATGAATCTGGGGGCAGAAATGGAGGGGACATGAATCTGGGGGCAGAGATGGAGGGGACATGAATCTGGGGGCAGATGAAGGGTGTATATGAAGCTGGGGGAGAGACGGAGGGGGGACATATAATTTACGGGTGACTGTAGGAGGATTATACTGTGTGTGGGCAAATGGAAAATTAATGAGTGGGCGGAGTCAACATAACAGTGGGTGGGGCTAAATTTCCCGCGGCGCGCAAAGCGCACATTTTGTCCTTCTTTTGGTTCTTCAAAAGTTGAGAGGTATGAGTACAGGGGGCAATGGAAAGATGTTAGAAGGTGGACGGGGGGGATTGTTGGGACATCGGGTGTGCGGCACTGCGGAGAGGGAATTGGGGCAATAATATATAAGTTTTTAGCTGGAGAATAATAATGATGTAGGCTATGCTACTAGCATAGCAGCCTGTTTGGGGGTGGGACTTTCACTTTAAAGGAGTGTTCACATTGCGTTTTTGGCCTCCCTTGCCGGGATACGTTGGTAACCAGTCACAATCAGCTACCCACTTATCCTTGCACGGAGTACTGCAGGCCCCCCTTTTTTTTTTAATGGCCAGTTCTTCGTGCCGGGATAAGTTGACAGCTGATTCTGACTGGTTACCAACGGATCCCGGCAAGGGAGGCCAAAAACGCAACGTGAAAAAGCCCTGAGGATTTATTAGGAGGGCTCTTATAAATGGTGTTGGCTCTCTATAGGCGCTGTCACACGTAGCAGATTTTACCTGCAAATAGAATCTGATTAAGCCTTGTAATGCTGCTAAATAAAGGGAAATGTAATACATAATGGGTATGACGCAAAATAAGGTAGTTTTAAAATGGCGGGGGAGGGGGGGGCCCAGACACTTAGGCTGTATGGGGCCCCAAAATTCCTGATGGCGGCCCTGTCTATGGACGAGCACTATCAGGATGGGAGGGGGCGTTCCTCCCCGCTCTCACAGTACAGCGCTATAGGTGCTGCTGTGAGGAAGGGCGTTCCTGACTGACTTTCAGAAACGCCCTTCTGATGGTGAAGAGCTACGGTACCGGCACTGATAGCTCTTCACCTGGGGTACAGATCATGAAAGGCAATAGTGCGCTGAATTCAGCGCACTGTCGGCTTTCTAGCGGTATATAAAACCGCATGTGTCCCGAGTGATGAAAGGTCCTCTTTAATACAAGGGGGAAATTAGGGTGCAATATTTCCATAAGAAATATTGCATAATCAATACAAGGAAACATCTGAGGGTATAATTAATAATAGGTGAAATGGGCAGTATTAATTTTAAATGACACTCAGGAATTATTGCTTTAAGGGGGCACACGGGGCATTATTAAAGGGGTTGTCCAGGCAAAAATGGACAACCCCTTTAACTTTTTAAATCGGCAAGGGACATTGAAAAAAAAAAATAAATCACACTCACCTCTCCCTGATGCACCAGTGCCCTCCCGGTCCATCTGCTGCATGGGTCTTTTCCACAGTTTCACTGAAGCCACTGATTGGCCTCAGAGGTCATGTTACTCCTGAGGCCAATCAGCAAATGGCATGCTAATGCTAATCATCTAATGCTAATAGGATGTGACTACCTGTGACTGCTGAAGCTAATCAGTGGTTTCACTGGAATCCAGGAAGAGACCTGGGAGAAGCCGCTGCAGCAGAAGAATCGAGACGCGCTGGAAGGACACTGGAGGATCGGGCACATGTGAGTATACATTTTTTAAATTTTTTTCAATGACCTCAGCAGATTTAAAAGTTAAACAGTTTGTCCATTTTTTGTCTGGACAACTCCTTTAATAAGGGGGTATTGTTCAGTGAGGGGAACTATTAGTTAAAGGGAGCTCATAACAGCATTTCCAGGTGATTTTTTTTTTAATTATACATATTATAACTGGGAGTAACTTTGTGTAGGTGAGGAAAATGTTGGTCAATTGCCTGAAAAATTGTAATGCCAAAGAAGTATGTGTTGCAAACTTTACAGAGTCAAGTCACAGCTGGAAGAAGTGGTCATTGTGGTCCTGATGGAAGAGACAAGAAACATTTAAACAATTAAAGTTACCTAAATGTTCTGCTGTGCCTTCTGTGCCACTATACGGTTACTATATGGTAGAAATATTGACATATTGGTGTAATATTGGTAATTAGAACCCCGATCTGTGCAGAAAGGACCAATTATAAATCTCCTCCACCTAAAAATGATGGTAGCATATTTTATTTAGCATTTTGTGTTGGGCGGTCTCTCTTGATGCTCTCTACTCTTCAGCTCAACAGTTTTATCATAGTTAACAATTTTAACAATTGTACTTAAAATCCTGCTTAACTGGTCAAAAGATATTGTTGATATGGCACAATTTTTCATTAGTGGTTAATGCGATGGTTGAAGCCTTTACTATTGTCTAACAAAAATGAAAGTAAATACATAATAGAGTACATGATATAAGGGATTTTCCTTGAGAATAATCTTACACATTGTGGGAAAAGAACATATGATGTATTGCCGGAGTTTATCCAGCTTCCAAAAGTGCTCTAAAAATACATCTACTGCAGTGCGAAATACTCACTGTTTCCTTGTGCCCCCCCCTTTTTTTTTTTACTTTATTGTACTTGAGACTTCTTGTATCACTGTTATTTACATGCACTGAATCTGTGAACAAACTACATTTCCCATGATGCATCCCCCTCCTCTCCCCTCCAATCAAATCACAGGTACTAAATCATTCCGTCATCTGAGGTCACATAACGCTGTAATGTTTTGTTTAGAAGATCACCCTCCCCCCCCCACTCCTCCCTGTGAGCAGAAAACACAGAGAGGGAGAGCAGGCGGATGCATCATGGGAAATACAATTTTTCCACAGATTCACTGCATGTAAATAACAGTGATAGAAGGAGTCTCAAGTAAAATAAAGCCAAGTAAGGGCTGCATAAGGAAACAGTGAGTATTTAGCACTGCTGTGAATGTATTTTCACATACCCGGATTCCCCTAAAATAAGTCGTCCCCCGAAAGTAAGAAATAGCAGAGGTTTTGTTGAATTGCCTAACATAAGGCACCCCCCACACACACGAAAGTAAGACATCCTCCAATAATAATAATAATCTTTCTGCGCAAAAATTGTATTAAGAAAAACACTGCAGCCGGCTGAACACTGTGCACGATGTTCCATCTGCACAAGTATGCCAGCTGCGGACACCGCTGCGATACTTTGTATCTACTGTTCCTGCTGCTGTACCAGTAGGATGAGCTGGGAGATACCCGCTGTGCATACACTAAGCATTGTATGCGGCGGGGAGGTCCACTCTCCCAGCTCATCCCACAGCAGCAGGAACAGTGGATACAACATACGGTATCGCAGCAGCCGGCTTATCGCTGTGTGTGGTGTTCCATGTGCACAGGAAATGTTTCTCTTCATACAGTCTTTGCACAGCAAGCACATCTCAGCGTAGCACAGTGGTGGCAGCAGAACACAAAAATAAAGTAAGACATCCCCTGAAAATTAGACGTTGCATATTTTTAGGACCAAAATTTTATATAAGACACTGTCTTATTTTTGGGGAAACACGGTAAGTATCAGCTGAGAAAATAAATGGGTGCCATCAGTGACATGTGTCAGATGTGACCATGCACTACAACATCCACAATAACTCTGATCACAGCAGTTTAACCAGTCAATTGTGACAGCATCATCTAGGTTACCTGATAGAAAAATGTTGTGTATATTAGCACTCCTCAGAGGTGTGGCTGCAGGAACCAATATGTTGGTAAATCTGCTTTAGGGTCCCTGATAGTTTGGCTGTTTAAGATTAATCAAACTTTAAAAAAAAAAAAAAAAAAAACAAGCCCCCCCCCCCAACAACTATATGGGGTACGTTCACACCTAGGAATTTGCTGCAGATTTGAGGGCTGGTTCCTCCCGTGAATCCGCTGCAAATTCCTCCCAGAATCTGCCTCCCATTGTTTTCAATGGGAGGCAGAGATCACAGCAGTGTCCTGCTCGATTTAGCATTCATTTGGGCCTAATCAGCAGTGAAAAGCCGCAATGGAATGCTGATGCCTGGCGGAATGTGCCCTAGATTAGGTATTGCTTATTCAATAAGTAGCAACACCTAGTTTATATATTTTTAATGTTTAACTTTAACAGGATACTCATGCCACACTCACAAAAGGATCATGAAGTTTTGTATGACTTTTTTTTTTTTTTCAATCAAAACATTTGTTGGAAAAAAGTTAACATAGCATGAAAAACCCTATATAAATTACCGGTAGGTATCAATATAATCATACTGACAAGAAGAATAAAGTTATTTTTGTAATACAGTGAACAGCAGAGTGAAACAGATAAAGCATAACTAAACTTTGGGACAACTTTTGATTTTCTGCCAGTATTTGTGTCGCCAATACATTTTGTAATATACTGTATTAACAAATTTTCGATCCTTTCTGCGAAATCCTGCATTTTCTGTATTTCTGGAGCTGTTTCTACCGGTCACTGAATGCTATGGTGTATGGAGTAGGGGGCTGTGTGTCCTGTAGAGAAAATGAGGGGAGGGTCACTTCAAACAGTTATATCTCAGATACAATATACAAACTTTCTTTTGGTGTCATATGAAAGAGGAGATTCAGTTTCAGATTCAAGAGCCTTCAGTGCTATCCAAATTATTTCCAGAGATATCACTGGTTGAAAACACAGTCGGGATTAGGATATTTATATGCAGTTGTATAACATAGAATATATATGATATAAAAATGCCAACTTTGAAGAGTAACGGTATATCCTCTTTCATATGACACCAAAAGCAAGTTTGTACATTTTATAATGTCTGAGATATAACTGATGGAAGTGATCCTCCCTTATCATTTTCTCTACATATTACAAAGCCTCATGTTATTCCTATACAGTAACATTCAATGAGAAGCAGGGACAACTCTCAATACAGAAGCAAGGGTATGAGTGAAAAAAGGCAGGATTTCACAGAAAGGATCCAAAATTTGTTAGTAAAGTTTATTACAAAAATTTATGTAAGACAAAAATACTGCCATAAACAAAAAATGCAACTCATTATGTAAAAAAAAAAAAAAAAAAAAAAGTATCTGAACTGCAATGGAATGGAGAACTTAAAAAAAAAAAAAAGCTATAGCTTTCGGAAATACAACAAGGAAAAACAAAAAAAGATGGAAAAAATAATGGCAATGACCTTAAGGGGTTAAGAGACTATAAGGAAACAAAATGGTGGCGTTTACCATAAAGCCTCATGATAGAAGATTTCATAAAAATGGGAATACAAGTGTGTGTGTGTGTGTGTGTGTGTGTGTGTGTGTGTGTGTGTGTGTGTGTGTATATATATATATATATATCTATATATATATGTATATGGTATATATAAAAGATGCAGACTGTATTTCTTATTGGCTTTTAATTTACCTCCTCTAGCTGCAATTGTGATACATTCTTTAGCGTTATGTGTGTTTAATCTATTTGCCACATTTATGATCCAGATTAAAGCCAAAGCGTGGAATGGAAGGATGGAATCACTTTTCGGAGAGAATAAAAGGATGGATCCGCTTATCAGCAGCCATCAGAAAGTTCATTAATCAGCTTGGCTTTGTGCCCTCCAAATTGAAAGGTTAAGTAATCCTCGGAGGAATATTTCTGGGAAGCATTGCCAATTGTCCAGAGAGAACCTGACATTCACTTCACACAGGATCGCTAACTTGTAGTTTAACACTGTTTTGACCCCAAACAATTGTTCAAGGATTAATAGGCATGGATTTTAGAAAAAGGTGCATACGATTCATGAGTAGGAAAAGGAAAATATAATGAAAAAACTGTAAATGTAGTGAATAGATCATTATTCAAATAATCACCTCTTCCTATGGCGTATGAACAGTGAGTGGCTCTCCTTAAGGTGTACCCTTACCCATCACACAGAAATATGTTTATGGTTGAAAATGTCTAAATAACGCTAAACATTGTTGGACGCATTGGCCTCTACCACCATTAATCTGCCAATACACCTTTAATGACACCAGGTACAGGATGAACAGCCGTTCTGGGAACCTTCTTATAAAAAACGACTGTCTCAAGAAAAAGATCTTTCATCCAACAATTTGCCAAAACTTAATAAACAGCTGATTTCTTTTTATATTGTGTGTTATCAGTCAGTTTTGGTTGAAATCTTCCATTTTTTTTTATCACCAATATCTATGTCTAGCAGGCACTTTTAAAAGAGGATTTTTTGTCACCTCTACCTCTTTGCTTCCTCCAGTTCCACAGATTCAGGCACAGTTAGAATTTTTCTTACATGATATGATGCCATTTCAGGCTAACTCTATATGTCCAAGCTCCATCCGCACGCTAAAGGACATGACTGGTGACGGCTCATAAAGTTTTATGTTTGTGTAATGACAGTAACCTCTATTACAAAATTGTCTGACCATTGTATAAGCAATGCTACCTCCGATGTCACCCCTACTACCTCGTGTCACCTCCTCTACCTCATAGATTGTAAGCTCTTGCGAGCAGGGCCCTCAGTCCCAGTGTGTGAAATGACTTTCTTTGTAATGTATCTTTCTGTCTGTATATGAATCCTACAAATTGTACAGTGCTGCGGAATATGTTGGCGCTATATAATTAAAATGTATTATTATTATTATTCTTATGCCCCCACCATTCCTGAGGAATAATTTTTATTAGTTTCAATTAGGCACTCTGCAGTCATATGGGCAATCTCCGATTCTGTTCCAGCCCAGGACCAAACTAAAATGAACAGCACTAAAACTGAGGACGTTGTGCAGGAACTGTGGAAAACACTTTAACAGCACCGGAATCAATGGAGCAAAACATATTTAGGGATGCAAAGAGATGGAGTTGGTGGAAATGGTGAAAGATCCTCTTTAAAACCCTAGAATGCGTATTGGGGGCCTTTTAGGCCCCCATGCTTACTTTTTTGCTATTATCTGCAAAATTACTTAAGTTAGAATTTTGAAACTCCAGGTAATCCTCAAGTATGTCGTTTTTGGTAATATCCAGTTGTTCATATAATTTTTTTCATAGGAATTTCGGTGTAACAATGCTTTTTTGGTGAAAACCACATCTGTACGTGTTGGGGGCCTTTTTTCAAGTTACTTTATTTGTACTCAGTAATGCTGGTGGGAGGGCCAGGGTGTGGATAATGCCATATGAGAATGTCATGTGATTTTGGGAGGGAGTGGTAAGGCCATGACATCATCTCAGGTCCTTTGGAATACAGTAATGAGCTGTGTATAGAGTAATGACGATTTGATGATAAGCGAACACGTGCATTGAGGTTTGAAACAGACAAATTAGCCCCTATCAGTTATATTTGGAACATATTTATCAAAAATTGCACCAAACTTTACAATCCTAGAGCTAATGTTACAGTAGATGAGCAACTTGTACCGTTCAGAGGACGCTGCAAGTTCATACAATACATGCCCAGCAAGCCAGCCAAATATGGAATCAAAATCTTCTGGATGTGTGATTCGGCATGTTATTATGGCATAAATGGCGTAATCTACTGTGGCAAAGAGGTTGGTGAAGGATCTGGGGTCTGAAATTGTCAAAACTCTTGCTGTTCCAATATTCAGTTCAGGTAGAAACATTACCATGGACAATTATTTCACCAATGTTGAACTAGGCAATTTTCTGCTTCAAAAAGATATTACACTTGTTGGTACTATCAAGGCAAACCGCCGAGAAATTCCAGAAGCACTGAAACACAATCGTCAGCGAGCACTTTATGAGAGTGTCTTTGGATTCAATAACAAAGCGACTTTGGTATCTTACAAAGCAAAGAAGGAGAAATCAGTGATTTTACTCAGTACCATGCATCACAATTGCAGTATTGACAGCAATGACAGAAAATTAAAGCCAGAAATCATCCTGTATTACAATAAAACTAAAGGAGGTGTAGACAAAATGGATGAGATGGTGGGAGAATATTCATGCAAGAGGCAAACAAAACGATGGCCTGTAGTACTTTTTTCAAATATGCTTGATGTAGCAGCCCTGAATTCACTCATCATTTATACAGAAAATCATCCAGAATTCCATGCACGGAGGAAGTACAGGAGACGCCTATTTTTGAAGGACCTTTGTCATGAGCTTGTAATGCCTCACATGATACAGCGAAGTGACGTGAAAGGCTTGATAAAGCAAACTAAAGAAGCAATGAAACGGTGTGGCGTACAGTTTCAGATGATTCCAGGGCCAGGAGAAAGAAAAAGAAAGCGCTGTTTCATGGGTCCAAGAAACGTAGAAAGGAAAACTGAGAGATTTTGTTCAATTTGTAAGGAAAATGTCTGCAAAGAACATTCTTCCGAAAAAATAACTTGTCAAAATTGTTTGGAAGACTAATAGAATAGAAAAGAAACATAATAGAAATGTAGCTGCAGCTAGTTTGGTATAGAATTCTATGCGTTTTTTTGTGCGTTTTTTCATATGTTTGTGAGAAATTTGGAAAAAAATAATTTTTTTGGTTTTATTTGTGAAAAATTAGTAAAATTTTGTTTACTAGTCATATTTTATTTAGCAGTTTTAAAATAAACTTGTAGAAGTTTTATATAAGTGTGTTTTTCCATGTGATTCGCATGGGGGCCTAAAAGGCCCCCAGCACGTTAATATGAAGATTTCTGATGTCACGCATTCTAGGTAAATATTCTGCATATGGTAAATAGCTGACTAAGTTTACTGTAGGTCTATCACTACATTAAACAATGCATAACTCCAGCAGGAGTATCTGATATAGCATTTGTGATTGACTGAATATTAATATGATTTTATTATTGTGCCAAAAACAATAGTTCTATAACACAAGACTCAAGGAATGCTCTACCATGAGTTTTATTCATTTCAAAGCAGTGAGTAAAACCCACAGGTAACATTGTTATGACACCACCATCCTACTTGAGCAGCAAGTGCAGTGCTCCCTGGGCTGAAAGCCTGCACCTAGTGCAAGAAATGCCTCTTTTGCATTATATTTCAAAAGAGTTTTTCTACAAAGTGACATACACAACAAAGGTATGGTGATCATTGTAATGTGCTTTATAACATAATAGTGGCAGTAGAATATTCTTGGGGAGGTTTTGGATTGCCCCATTAAAGAAGAGGGACGTAATAGTACACCATTGGTTGCATGGGGATGTATGGAGAGGGTTCAAGAGCTGTATAATAAAGCTAGCACCCGTCACTATTGACTGTGATTGGTGTTGACACAATTTGCAGCTGTTAGCACTTTAGATGCTGTGGTTAAATGTAACTTCAGTACCTAAATTGCACAAGCGCCAAAAATTTTTACTGATCTCCACCCTTTGGAACATAATCAGAGGGCAGCGATCAGTTGCCATGACTCGCTGGCTATAGATTTTACTATTTACTGCACACATTATTACTGCAGTGAATAGTATGTGTGATCAGACCCCCCAAAGGTTCAAGGTCCCTACAATGTTTGAACATAAAAGTTAAAAAAAAAAAAAGTTTTGAAAAAAAAAAAAAGCTTAAATCACACCCGTTTATTTGGATAAACAAAAATAAACAAACTATTAAAATATTTATCCCATACAGTGAAGTGCGTAGTGGGGAAAAAAATTCAAAAAATAGCCAAATGGTGATTTTTTTTTTTTTTTCAACAATCAGAAGCAAGAGCCGACACTCACAATTGCATTTTCAACTGGTTGTCTCTCCAGTTGTGCAGAAGACTATCAGTATATCTCAACTATAAAAAGGTACTGGAATCACAGTTCTACACTGCTCAAAAAAATAAAGGGAACACTTAAGCAACACAATGTAACTCCAAGCAACACTGATTGACAATCAATTTCACCTGCTGTTGTGCAAATGGAATAGACAACAGATGGAAATTATTGGCAATTATCGAGACACACTCAATAAAGGAGGGGACCACATCAGGTGGGGACCACATCTCAGAAATGCTTTTTGGCTGATGGTTTGGTCACTTTTGAATGTTGGTTGTGCTTTCACACTCGTGTTTGCATGATACACATTCTACAACCCACACAAGTGGCTCAGGTAGTGCAGCTCATCCAGGATGGCACATCAATGCGAGCTGTGGTAAGAAGGTTTGCTGTGTCTGTCAGCGTAGGGTCCAGAGGCTGGAGGCAATACCAGGAAACAGGACAATACACCAGGAGAAATGGAGGGGGGCGTAGGAGGGCAACAACCCAGCAGAAGGACGGCTAAATCCTTCAGCACGACTGGTTTGACAGTGGGTAATTAATGGTGTGGGGTAGCATTTCTTTGGAGGGCCGCACAGCCATTCATGTGCTCGCCAGAGGTAGCATAACTGCTATTAGGTACCAAGTTGAGATCCTCAGACCCCTTGTGAGGCCATATGTTGGTGCGGTTGGCCTTGGGTTCCTCCTACAATGACAGACCTCATGTGGCTGGAGTGTGTCAGTAGTTCCTGCAAGATGAAGTCATTGAAGCTATGGACTGGCCCCCAGACCTGAATCTGATTGAGCACATCAGGGATATCATGTCTCACTCCATCCACTAACCTCATGTTGCACCACAGACTGTCCAGGAGTTGACAGATGCTTTAGTCCAGGTATGGGAGGAGATCCCTCAGGAGACCATCCGCAACCTCATCAGGGGCATGCCCAGGTGTTATAGGGAGGTCATACATGCACATGGAGGCCACAAACACTACTGAGCCTCATTTTTACATGTTTTAAGGACATTACATCAAAGTTGGATCAGCCTGTACAGTCATGGCCAAAAGTTTTGAGAATGATACAAATATTAATTTTTACACAGTCTACTGCTTCAGTTTTTCTAATTTGCATATACTCCAGAATGTTATAAAGAGTGATCAGCTTAACAGCAATTACTTGCAAAGTCAATATTTGCCTAGAAAATGAACTTTATCCCCCAAAACACATTTCAACATCATTGCAACCCTGCCTTAAAAGGACCAGCTAACATCGTTTCAGTGATTGCTCCATTAACACAGGTGTGGGTGTTGATGAGGACAGGGCTGGAGATCAATCTGTCATGATTAAGTAAGAATGACACCACTGGACACTTTAAAAGGAGGCTGGTGCTTGGCATAATTGTTTCTCTTCTGTTAACCATGGTTATCGCTAAAGAAACACGTGCAGTCATCATTGCACTGCACAAAAATGGCCTAACAGGGAAGAGTATCACAGCTAGAAAGATTGCACCTCAGTCAACAATCTATCACCTCATCAAGAACTTCAAGGACAGAGGTTCCATTGTTGGCAAAAAGGCTCCAGGGCGCCCAAGAAAGACCAGCAAGCGCCAGGACCGTCTCTTAAAAGTGTTTCAGCTGCGGGATCGGGCTACCAGCAGTGCAGAGCTTGCTCAGGAATGGCAGCAGGCAAGTGTGAGAGCATCTGCATGCACTGTGAGGTGGAGACTCTTGGAGCAAGGCCTGGTCTCAAGGAGGGCAGCAAAGAAGCCACTTCTCTCCAGAAAAAACATCAGGGACAGACTGATATTCTGCAAAAGGTACAGGGAGTGGACTGCTGAGGACTGGGGTAAAGTCATTTTCTCTGATGAATCCCCTTTTCGATTGTTTGGGACATCTGGAAAACAGCTTATTTGGAGAAGACGAGGTGAGCGCTACCACCAGTCTTGTCTCATGCCAACTGTAAAGCATCCTGAAACCATTCATGTGTGGGATTGCTTCTCAGCCAAGGGAATCGGCTTTCTCACAGTCTTGCCTAAAAACACAGCCATGAATAAAGAATGGTACCAGAATGTCCTCCAAGATCAACTTCTCCCAACCGTTCAAGAGCAGTTTGGCGATCAACAATGCCTTTTCCAGCATGATGGAGCACCTTGCCATAAAGCAAAGGTGATAACTAAATGGCTCAGGGATCAAAACAGAGAGATTTTGGGTCCATGGCCTGGAAACTCCCCAGATCTTAATCCCATTGAGAACTTGTGGTCAATCATCAAGAGACGGGTGGACAAACAAAAACCTACCAATTCTGACAAAATGCAAGCATTGATTGTGCAAGAATGCTATCAGTCAGGATTTGGTCCAGAAGTTGATTGAGAGCATGCCAGGGAGAATTGCAGAGGTCCTGAAGAAGAAGGGTCAACACTGCAAATATTGACTTGCTGCATTAACTCATTCTGTCAATATAAGCTTTTCTTACTCATAATATGATTGCAATGATATTTCTGTATGTGATAAAAACATCTGACAAACACACATAAAAACCAGAGGGCAGCTGATCATGTGAAAATATAATATTTGTGTCATTCTCAAAACTTTTGGCCATGACTGTAGTGTGTTTTTCCAGTTTAATTTTGGGGGTGACTCCAAATCCAGGCCTCCATTGGTTAATACATTTGATTTCCATTGATGATTTTTGTGTGATTTTGTTCTCATCACATTCAACTTTGTACAGAACAAAGTATTCAATGAGAATATTTCATTCATTCAGATCTAGGATGTGTTATTTGAGTGTTCCCTTTATTTTTTGAGCAGTGTATGTGCAGGAATGACTGCAGGAATGACTTGTAAGTCTCCGTACTGCCTATGTAGGCACACACTCTCCCTGATGTGTACGATTATCCCCTGACCCTGGTCTATAGTCTCTCACTCTGCCAAATCAGTATCCCTACGCTATGCTGAGGATGGCTCAATAGGCCGAAACAGCGCTGTCCATATCTGGGAATCTGTTCCTTTTGGAATAGAAATACTAATTTGGCAATTAAGTCCGCATCATGATTAAATAGACTTTTTAACTGAGTTATGCATGATGTTAAGGATGCTGCCCTCTAGAGGGCGGCGTACAGAGTGCACTGTTCTCCTAATTACATCCTGGAGAATAGATTTGCATATTTTTTACCCAGAATCCCTAGCAGAGCAGGAATGACTTGTAAGTCTCCGTACTGCCTATGTAGGCACACACTTTCCCTGATGTGTACGATTATCCCCTGACCATGGTTCAGACTGTAAAGGCAATAAAGTTGCACTGTTTATGCTATACAAAAACAAAAAAGTTTAAATTATACACTGTTATTCTCCAAACCTCAGAACCAGAAGTTCAGTGAGCACTGTCTGATGTGTCTATAGCACAGGCTGATGCTGCTGATGACTTATCAGCCTCCTTGCTTCTCACCTCCCCCTCTGTGTACACACAGCAGACAGTGCTCATTGAATTTCTGGGTGCTCATTGCTGGCTAATTAGCATATCAATAAAAACGGGCTAATTCAAAAACAGCTGAGGGGATTTACAAACAAAGGGTATGTGTGGAATAGCCTTTCTAAAGGACATGCAAATATATGCTTAGTTAAAAATGACTTTTCCCAATGATAGAATCCCTTTAAACTGATGGCCGGACATTCTCCATTAGGGTTTTCTGGTAGAGAGCAGAATTCATGGATCCATCAATTACTCGAATTGTCTCGAAGCATCACACTACCACTACCATGTTTGACTGTCTGCATGATGTTCATTTTCTGAAAAGCTGTGTTAGTTTTACACTAGATGTAGCGGGGGTCACAGTTCCACTTTTCTCTCTTCAGTCCACAGAATAAATTCCAAAAAGTCTAGAGGTTAATCAAGAGGTTTTTTTTGGCCAATGTTCACCTTGGAATTCTCCCATTTTTGCCCAGCTTCTTTGTTATTATTGAATCATGAATGCTGACCTTAACTGATACAAGTGAGACCTGCAGTGCTTTACATGTTGTTCTGGCATATCTTGTGACCTCCTGGATGAGTCATTGATGTGCTCTTGGAGTAATTTTGGTAGGGTCGCCATTCTAAGGGTTCACCACTGTTCTATGTTTTCTCTATTTGTAGAGAATTGAGCTCACTGTGGTTAGCTGGAGTCCCAAAGCCTTAGGAATGGATTTTTAACCTTTTCCAGATTGACAGATGTCAATGACTTTGTTTCTCATCTGTTCTTGAATTTCTTCAGATCAGGTCATAATGTGCTGCTTTCCAGCCTACTTCATGTTGCCAAACAGGTTATGTTTTAGTGATTTCTTTGATTCCAAGGGTCTGGCAATAATCAGATCTTGGTGTGGGTAGTGAACAAAACTATCCACCACCGTCTTCTTCTTGTTAGCCTCTTCTGCATCTTCTTCCTTGTCCCGTCACGTTTTCTTCAAAAAGTGCTAACTGCGCATGTCCGTCGCCATTATGCTGTGTGTAGGGGAACTATTGTGGCATTAAACTGTATAAAGGACACAAACACGCCATTATACAGTGTGTGAGTGGCACTAATGTGACATTATGTTATTTGGGAGCATTAATGTGGTTCTACACTGTTTGTGAGGGTAATAAGGAGCTTTATGCTGTGCGGGGGGATAAAGGGCTTTATGTGTGTGGGGCTACTTATATGCCTCTATATTTTGTGAGGGCAATAAAGAGCTTTATAATATGAGTGGGGAAGTCACTGAGGAGATTTATAATGCCACATCAGTGGCTCCACATATTCTAAAACACTATTGGTGCCTATCCCCATGCTATATAGTCTCCCATTAGTGCCTTAAACACAGTATAATGCTCCTGCATGTCCCACACAGTGTAATCCCCCTTTGTGAGCCACAAACAATTTATGCAAACGGTAGTCCTCTTGAGAGGACCTGGTGGCAGGGATCTGGACAGGGATGCTCAACTGTTGGACTGCGACCCGAACACAGAACACCAAACCATTAATTAAGGGACAGAGGTTGGGAGATGAAGGTTTCTCCCAACTGCTGTTAGTATGAATTTTTTGTGGAGGCACTAATGGGGACTTATACTACGTAGGGGGTACTAATGTTACAATTGTGACCTCCTATACAGTATAATTCTCCTTAATGCCCCTTCACACAATATAAATCTCCTTAGGCCGACCACATATTATAAAGCTCATTAGGTCCTCCACACAGTATAATGCCACTTTAGTTCCCTCTAACACAGTATGTCCCACCCCACACAGTATAAAGCTCCTTACCTCTCCCACACAGTATAATGCCATGTTTGTGCCTTGACACATAGTAAAATGCAGCATTGGTAGCCCCACAAAGTAAAATTATTTTTTGAACTCCTGCTTCGTGCTGTATCAGTTGTATTTTATGATTTTGGTCTCTGACTTGCACAGTGTGGTATATTTTAGAAGAGTCTCACAATTTTACAAGACTGCAATTTTCTAGCACAGCAGATGACAAACTACCCTGATTTTATATCTAATAAATGATCACAACACACAAAACTACATAAAAACAAAAAACGGCCTTGATGCTCATAGAAACCAATCAGTACTCAACTTCCATCTCTTAAAGTCCTCTGGAAAACAAAATCTGTGCCTTGGTTGGCTGCTATGGAGAACAAGACCACCACAATGGAGGGAATTTATTAAACCAAGTACACCAGAATAGTGGAATAAAAACAGTTTTACCAAAATTGCGTTTCTATGTAGATTTACACCATTCATGCCACTTTCTGAAAAAAAGTGAAATAGTTGGGCTTAATTACCCGGGGCACCAAAATAATCCCCCCCAAAAAAAAAACAAAAAACAAAAAAACAAACAAAAAACAAACAAAAAACCTTTGTTAGATCATATTGGAGTGGAAGACTAGAAGAAAAGGCCAGGAAAACAAAGTAGGTAAAGCAGATAAGTGCATTGTCTCTAAAGCGCTGTGGAATATTTTGGCGCTATACCAGTTAGCAATATAAATAAATAAGTGCAAAAGGAAAAAAGGAAGACAGGCAATAATGATAAGAGGAAGAAAAGTCATAGGAAGGGGGGAAAAGCTACTTAAAAAAAAGGGAACATAAGTATAATGAAATTATGGGGGGGGGGGCATGGTTTTACCTTAGGGAGGGTGCCATAGAGCGAAAGAAGTATTATAGGTCATGCAATGGTCCTCTGGGAAACAGTATGACAATCGTTTCTCTTAAAGAAAAAGAAAACTGTGCCTCACACAGCACACAACATGAATGTAAACCTAAATAGACTGGATGCAGGTTTGAGAAAGGCACAAACAGGAGAACAGGAGAGCAGGAAGAGAGAGAAAAGTCAGGCAGGGAAAAAGAAAAGAAAAATTAAGCACTACTTACATTGAATTTAACAGCCACAATAAAAAAATAAAAAAAAAAAAGGAAAGGAAAAAGTCTATAATGTACCCAATTCATGTTTATATCAAAGAAACTTAGATCTTTATTTTCATACAAGCATCTGTAATGGATTAAATGTGAATTCAGTAAAGCTACAAGGAGTTTTCACTGCTTGCACACCTGCAAAGACTTCCAAGTATACATTTCATCTATCAGACACATTTTTCGAGTCAGCTACCATACAGTGCTATAGTTGCAGTAAAATAAAATGTATTCTTCTCGATGCAGCTTGCAACATCATTTGCTGCATTAAATTTTTGACACTCTCCATAAAAAAAAATATCTAGAATATCCAGCAAAATAACTTTAAAAAAACAGAATACCTTTAACAGTATCAGATTTACTGTGAAAGATTTTCAATCCCAACATTAAACAGATACTAGTCTCATCTTTTAGAAGGTCAATTTTCAATGCAATTCGGAATGGCCACCTGAAAGACGTTTCGACCTTATAATGATGGTACCAACTGCCTATCGATAATAGCAATGTGCAAATATTTGTATGAAAGATCTAGGGGTCGCATCCCTATAATGCCAAATCCTTGGTTTCTAGCAGTTATACCCTTGGGAGGCAAACACACTGGGTTCCAATGAAACCGATTCAGTAAATTAGTCAAGCAACTACATACATACATATAGCAGTGAAATGGCGCTCACCCGTTTCATCAATCTAGGAAGTTAAGGTGAATCACCTTAGGTGATAATTCATTTAAAGAGAAAAAAATATAATAATTTTTTCATTAAATGCATTTAATGTAAAAAAAATAAATAAAATCACAGCAACTGACCGGACCTCCAGGAGAGGGTCTATGCAGCCTGGAGATTTTGGCTCTCCGGCCAGGCTTTTCCTGACTTATACAGAACTTTCACCCATACAGCCTCTACCTTATGACAAGAAAAATGTGTGAAAAGACATTCACGCATTGTGAATCTAATGCACCTGAAGATATGTATTCCTTTTTTCATTAAATGATTGTATGCTATATATCTTCTATTCTTTGTATTAATACTCTATTGCTATGTTCCTACATTACAATATTAATGCAAATGTCACTATGTATGGTGCTGCTTAAGCCCTGTGTGTTGACTATTGTGTTATCCCCTGCAGTATATTCCTATTTTGAACAGATCTTCAGTAAAAATTCTTGAAACTAATGATCTAGGGTTCTGTCTTTTCCGTGTTTTCTTATTTCACCACAAGAAGAAGAAGAAGAAGAAGAAGAAAAAAAAAAAAGAGAGAGAGAGTTAAATCCATGATGACATGATGAGCACCAGTGGCTCCCTAGCAATGCCTTACAAGTGACTTACAATGGAGTCAGCTGGGTTCTGCTGTGGAGTCAGTCATTTTGCAGTAAAGTGCTGCTTGCGGCCCCTAACAGAATTTACTGAAGGACGTAGATATAATATAAATGGTCATCATATTCTTGATATATTATATATTATTTTAGTCTGAATGTCATTTCATTCTAAATATTAAACAAATCAACATATTAGGCAAAATGTTCATGCATATATAGAGACAGACAGACACCAGGGCAGCTGCTAAAAATGTGACAACTTTCCTGTAATATACTATATACATTATGCATGCCTAGAAACTTAGCTTTCTGGACCTCAAAGGGTTCATGCAATTGTAACTTCCAATAAGAAATATTTCCCAGCAATTTCATCTGGCGTAAGAAGGTTCAGAACATTTTGCTATTTTTCACTGTGACGGTTCTTTTGTTCTGAATTCATTTACGCTAAACTATTTTCATATACTTACATGGATAATCTCAGCAATACAATTTGTTAACTCTCTGCAACAATGCTGACACTCTTATTCTTATGTACGTACGTTTCAATTTCATTTTAGGCTAACCTAAAGTGTTAGATGCTACATTTGGGAATCACAAATAAATGACCTTTACATGCATAACAAACACACCCCCTACCCCCCAAAATAATCATAATAATTAACAAAAAAGTATGTGTTCGAATATAATATTTACAATATATAATATTTACTCAAGAATATGCTTAAATTGGGGTTCATTTTGAGATGCCAAAAATATATTTATCCCATAAATCAAAGAGATTAAGGCAAAGCGTATGGATGTTTCATCATAAATTTCATTCTATCTGGATCAAGTTTGTTGTCATCCGATTCACTGTAGTATTGGGATCAGTTTACTTTTACTATAAGACAGCTATGGTTCTCTGCCTAGATTAGTTGGCCATAAACATGCCATTGAAAACTGGACAACGTGCATTAATATAACTTATAGAGAGACTTGGTGATCTACAATATCATATGCTAAAAGACAACCAAATAAAAATGTTCTAATGTCAAAATCAATTGATAAGAGCTATACAAGCATAGGGAAATCCATGTCACAAAACTGTTTTTGAGCTCTATAAGCTGACCATAATATGGAGAACGAGATCTCATAGAAAATAAATGAGTACAAAATAAAAAGGTGTCAAATTTAAATATTTATATCTTTTCTAAGCCTAAATTCTTGATTTAGAATGTTCAGTTCACCCAAATTTAAAAACTTTACTTGCCCTAGAACAAACTCCAATATAGAATTTCAAAGCATAGATATATTTTATGTTACAATTATAAGAACCATCAACAGAAACCAATGGACAAAGTATCAAATATATCTGATATTACCAATAATGTTCATTTACGATAAATCGCAGCAGTCTACAATAACACGCTAAACTATAGCCATTACATTCTTTACAGCCGTGTTCAAGACATTTCCTTTGTGGGCTTAATCCTGAACAGATTTCTATTCCAACCAGAGAAGAAGAAGAAAAAAAAATAAAATACTATAATATTATCCGTTTAGTCCCCACTGCACTTCAAAAATATGACAGTCTAAAGCAGCCAAGAAATGTAAATACACTATAAGGAATTGCCATTAAAAACCACCAAAAACTAGTAGAGCGCTTTGTGTCCATTTATAGAAAGACTAAATAAAATGCATTGCAGTTATATATAGATAAAGGCTGTTTGTAAAGGGATGGTTGTACACCTTCCTTAATGTTTGGATATATCCAAGTTTTATATAATAGTTGACATATGAAATAAAGTATCAGTAAATAGTGCAAAATAACAATAATAAAAAAAACCACATTAGGTACTCCAGCAAAGAATTCTTGTTACAATATATATATGTGTATAGTATAATATATATATATATATATTATATATGTGTATATATATCCTGGGCCCTCAGTCCCATTGCGTGAAGTGACTATTTCTTTGTAATCTATCTTTTTGTCTGTACTTGAACCCTACAAATTGTACAGTGCTGCAGAATATGTTGGCGCTAAATAAATAAATTATTATATATATATATATATATATATATATATATATATATATATATATATATAATTTCTATCAAGAACTATTCAATACATCCTCAGGTAGCATGTTTTAAGGCCAGTGTATTAGGATTCACTTATTTTCTTTCATATTACCAAGATGCATTCCATTCATGCTAATGTTTCCATCACATAACCAGCTAACAGCATACATGTACCCAAATTCTTGAAGAAGCAATTTTATAAAATGATAAAGGTTATAGTTTTAGAACTTCTAGTGAACCAAAGTGAAGATCAAAGCACAAAGTAGTTTTCGCCAATGATTTTATAGTCTGTTTCCTTAATTCTCAGAACAAGAAACTCAGACCTATAGCCACGCATATTTGCTGGACTGTGTATTAAACTGTGATATTGCTGATCCCTGGATGTTCAGAGGCGGCTTTCCAGAATTTCTGCATTATTCAGCAATATAACCAGCTCGTTAAAGAAACTCTATTCATTGCCAGTACTTTCCAAAAGTAGGTTTGTGACATAATGATCAGCTGAATACTTCACAGACAGATGGGTATGCATGCACAATATTAGGTATTTTTATAACTCCGGCCCTAGTCTTAGCCAAAAGTAGCTAATTTAGGTATTCAATATACGACAAGGAGAACTCTATTTTCTATCTATTTAACCATTGCCTGCAGGAAAGAAACCAAACTAATGGTTCATTAGCATGGCAGTGTAGATATCCTTAGCAACAGTAAAGGAGTTAGCCAGGCCTAATCCATCCATTGTTCATGCCCCCACACCACCCCACCCAGATATCGGCAGTGTGCTCTCTGCTGGTGAATCAAAGCCAAGACAGCCTTACGTAGAAGATCATGCCTGCTAAGAAACATTCTGCCTATTGCGAGATGAGGCCTTTTCGCTGACTGTCCATCGGAAATGTTAAAAGTGACAAAAGCTGCTACACCTGCCACATTTAATTGAGTAAAGTGTAAAGTATATGGAACAAGAGGTTCCAGCACATAAAACCACATATACACAGCAAAACTTCAGAAGAGGGAAGTGGTCACAATGTCAACAAGTGATTTAACTGACAAAGGATGACCACCATTCTTTATACAAGTCTTGTTGACTTTTCCATGGACAACGTCTGAATAAACATTAACAGATTATCAAGTAAATAATACCCTCCTCTATTCCAACCAGAGGGATTTACTGAACCTGGACCCCGATTTAAGCTGAACACTAGGCGCGTTCCTCACCGCAAACAAATTAGCATTCTGCGGATAAACATGTTACTTAATAACAGATATCATATTCTAGACAGCCTCTTCTTATTGGGGTGTCTTACTATAGCGAATAAATAGGTTTTCTGGGTTAGAGACAGTACAACCTTTCATGAAGCATGTATTCTGAGGAAAAACCATTATTAATACATTTTATACAACGTTAAAGTGTTCAGCATTTTTAACATAAAAAAATTTCATTTCAACCGAGCAATAAAGTACGTCTATTTACACAGTGTGCCCATATACAATACTAGTACATAGAGTACTGGAGCCACATTTCATCGGCATATATAATAATAAAAACCTATGAAATTTGGCCTAGATTGAATGTGTCTAAGATGAGGTCTGTAAGGCTAGGGAGGAGGACTGATAGGTACATGATGTGTTAAACCACCAACTACATTGCATTAAAATCTAAACTTCACCAGTATGTGCGTCGACCTCCATTGAGCTATATATATATATATATATATATATATATATATATATATATATATATATATGTGTGTGTGTAAATTAATAAATTGTTACATCATCTCCCACTGCAACATTTTATATAGTTTTTGGTAGGTTTTTTTTAAAAAAAAAATTTTATATCTTGGCATTTTTACGATTTACAGCTAGGCTAGTTGATTATTCAGAAAAAGAACGTACACTTTGCAAACAAATGAACTGTATCATATTTCATTGATCATTGCCACATTAAGAACAGTTCATCTAGTGCTGAATCAATATGTGTCAAGTAGGTGTCTTTATCAGAGAGAAACTCATAAGTAGATGACCTCTATGTGCCATAATTATCTGAAGGCAACGGAAGGGTTTACCAAAGTGGAATGATACCGCCACCGAGCAGCAGATGGCGCTCTTCCCCTTGCTAAATCACAATGAATTGCTATGTCAGGGTGCCTATTACAAAGTTTTACTATGTTATGGAACAATCTTTATTCCACTAAATGAGATTGGTGTGTGCGGCATTAACTTATTTACAGCTTAGCTGTCAGTAAATGTACCCAATCTCTCATTAGGAAAATACGAGTTGTCAACTGTGAATATCGAGCTGGAAGATATATTAATGATAGTATAACTGTATTTTACTATTTAAGGAACATTTAAAAACAAGTATGGACTTGGACTAAAGTGTAGAAAGTGCTGCTTTACATTACTTTACTCTCTGTGATGGTTTATATTTTTGCAATGAAAGCCATATATAATAAAAAGTGCATGAAATGTTTAGGCAAAATCTGGGGAAGAAGAGGTGTATTAATACATGCACACATATGTTTGTGCATGCATATCTATATCAAATTTAGATGTTTCTGTTTGAGAAATAGACCTAAATTCGATGCTGCAAAAAGTGCAAATTTTTGCTGAAATGTATAACAATGCATAAAGGTACAGTTCAGCATATAAATATGACCTTTCATACACAAACGCAATGGTCATTTACACAATCCATCAATACATACACGGTTGTAAGGGACTTCAGTATGGGCTGGTGGCCGAATTCAAAGCTCTCTACTATCTGCTATGTACCAGGAGCCCAGCATACTGCCTCATCTTACAGCCCAAAAAGAATCTCTCCAAGGTCTCTGATTATCTTTCGGCTGAGGGCGCATGACTACCTTCTAGTGCTGCAAACTTCATGGAAGAGTAAATAGTTTAGTCGTAAGAGAAAATAATCAAGGTGGATCTACTTACAGTTAGGTGGTACTGCCTCCATATTTCTGGGCAACCCTGAAATATAAAAAATATTGATCAGTTAGCAGCATGAAACAAGGTACTTTACAGCCTGTTGGTTTTGGCATAATAAAGCATCTGCTGGTGCCGGTCACAGGCAAAGAAGAAGCTTAGCTGAAAGGGCCTGGATTTCAGCTTCAAAAAACCTGGCTGCACTGTTTAATTGAATTTTACACTGCTTTAACACACCCTGTCACTGAAAGTAAGCCAGAAAAGCCTCCACCTCCTTAAAAGTTTTCAGAATTTTTTACCTAATTCTTGAGTCGTCTGGATCACAGAGGAAGGGGAAAAAAAAAAAAAAAAAGAATGACCACTGTTACCAGTAAGTTAGCGGGGGTACAGGTAACATAACTACAAATGAATAATGGATATATGCAATTTTAATGTTTTACAGTACATAATGAGCTAATGACAAGTAATCTATGTAAGACCATTCCACTTATTCTTATACAAGTCTATGTACCTGAGAATAACACTTTTGCAAAAACGCATAAGCATTAGAAAGGAACCAGAAGTGTTTTACTTTTTCTGCTTTCTCATTCGCATTCAATATAGCACTGTATGAATGACCATGTGACCAGCAAGTACATAGGGACGTTATTTGAACTTTTTACAATTTATGGACACTTTACATGATTTAGAGTTACAGGGGGCTAAATGAGAAGAAAAGAATACACTTCTAAAAATCTATTATTTAAATGAAGCGTCCTAAACGTACTCAAATTACATGTGGCAAAAGAAAAAGGAAACACTATTGACAGATATTAATAAGCTCATAGATATCACTGATCCCCCTGGATTAATGTACATGATAATCGGCATATGCCACGCTGCTAGTTTGCTTGTTGGTGTACATACAAACCACCAACTTTTATCAAAACAGTGAAAAAACGGCAGTTTGGCACTTTTAACTTTTTTCACCGCTACGGCATTTACCGTATGAAAAAAAATATTTTTATACATTTGTAGAGCAGGCGCTTTTGGACACAGAGATACCTAACGTGTATGTGTTTCACAGTATTTAAGTACTTTTATATGTGTTTTAGGAAAAAGGGGGTGATTTGAATTTTTTTTAAATTATTTATTTTATTTTTGCATTTGTTAGACCCCCTAGGGGTCTTGAACCCCAGGAGGCTTCTATTGAAGGCTACAGTAAGCCAGGCTATGAGTAAGGAGCCCATTTAGCGCTCCGAAACGCGTCAGCCAGACGCCGTCTTTTCCACTCGCCATCATGGATTAGTTTTGAAATATCAGATATTTATTTATCTATTTTTTATCCTGGATATTTTTCACAAATAAAGGCTACGTTTTATCAGATATCGCATGCTGGATTCATCGTACGTTCATTCAAATAGAATGACAGGCCAGAGAACCTTCACAAGGCTCCCGACTGTTATAGACACGTGACTTACTCTGGGAGCCGGCGATCACCTGGAAAATGCTGGCGCCCGCACACCGCCGGGAAAATGGCGCCTTGGTCAGCTTTGACCGAGGTGCCAGAGTGGTTTATGCCAGCAATCGGTGTGGGCACTGATCAAAGGCATTAAAGGCATTAGTGCTGAGTGTCTACTGTATTAATATTATTATTATTTATTTATATAGCACCATTAATTCCATGGTGCTTTACATTTGGGGGTTTACATACAATACACAAAATATACAGGTACATATAATACTAACAATGACCGACTGGCACAGTGGGGTAGAGGGCCCTGCCCACAAGGGCTTAAAATCCATGAGGGAAGAGGGATAGAGACAGAAGGAGAGGGGAGAGACTGTTCAGATGGTGATGTGGTGACAGTAGTGTTATTGGGGGTTGTAGGCCTTCCTGAATAGGTGAGTCTTCAGGGCCTGTGATTGTGGGGGTCAGTCTTATGTGCCTTGGTAAGGAGTTCCAGAGTATGGGGGATGCACGGGAGAAGTCTTGGGAGAGGGTTAAATGATGAAAGGATGAGCGCAGAGTATAAAACAGCCGCCCTGCCACCATGTTTAAACACCTGGCATTTGCCATACTAGTATAGCAGATATCGAGAAAGAGTTAAATAGGAACTTTCACCACCTCTGCAGAGGATCTTTTACCAGCTTTTCCACCACCAGTTCTTTGCATCATTTAAAAGGCTCCTCTCCACTTATTCTGACAAAGCAGGAATTTTTTTCTGTAGCCCCCACCATTCCCGAAAAATCAAGTGTCTTAGTTTTGGTGCCTAATAATATATTATGGCTCTGTACTGTCAGAAGGGCGGTGTGCTCTCTTCACTTCTTGGATTTCTCGGTACATTGGTGGGCGGGGTTTCACTTGCTCTGCTATCTGCTATGTTTGCAGTCAGTAATGAGGGATTGGTTGTAAATGCATTACCACAGTATAAAGCTGATGTGGAAACTGATGTAGCAGAGCTGGATTTGAGTCAGCTTGCATTACATACAGAGGTAACGGACTCCTTATCTCAGCCCTTATCAGCCAAATTCAATTAAACCGGCTGATAAGTGGAAAAGCTGAAGTTAGACAGCACATTAATCCTGGAGCTCTCACCTCCCCCCTCCCCTATCTGAGGAGCTCCATTGCCTGTCAGCCCCTCCCTCCCCCCCTGAGAGCAGGCAGCTACCTCACTTGGGAAATGAGCAGATAAGCCCAGTGGCCATAGAAAGGCAGTGTCAACAATGAAGTGAATAAATTAAGATAGCGGTCAAACAAAGCAGTTTTGATAAAGCAATGTATTTAGGGAAAGTCTTAAATCCACATAGACTAGCAGTATAGATAGGATGCTTTTCATGGGAAACCCCTTTAAAGATAAACTTTCATGTCCTCAAAGATTTGCAGTATTACATACCGTTAGAAGGCTGACAGTGTACTGAATTCAGAGCACTGTCACCTTTCCCGATATGCGGCCCAACGCTGGAGATATTGGTGCTGCTAGTTTCGGCACAGATATCTCTCCACTGTCAGAAAGGTGAGCCTTACAACTCAGCATCATTTTTGTCCCCCCCTCTATGAAGGCATGAAAGGTCCTCTTTAAGTTTAGACGCCAAGAGTACTGGGACCCAAAGTCCAATATTCCCATTATCCGTGCTTTATAAGAAGATTACTAAACACCAAGTGGGGTTCTGTGGCTAATTAGTCCCAGTATGAAGGCTATTCAACTGGATCCTATAAACAGGGCTGGGTTAACGGGGACCTAAGTATACTTGCAGTTGCATGGCCCACATAATACAGCCATTCAGTTCTACAATAAGACTGCTAATACCAACCCTAAATAATATCTTGAATCGGTATACAAATAATAGTACTATAGTGATGACATAACACTGCTATACACAGTACTTACTGTTGAGTGCTTAAATAGTACCCCCATATAGTAGAGATTAAAACAGTAAGTGACTGATGGTCTAGGGCAGTCAAAAGTTTAACTGTAACTAAGTTACTTCTAAGGTTGCTCTTGTATGGGACTAGTCCTTGGAGGTCCGTAGGAAACAGAGGTTCTAGACAGGTGCACAATCTGCTTCCCATAGATCCAAGCCCTATGTGTACATATGTCAGTGGGATGGGAGCTTCTAACTTAGCAACTGACCAAATACACAGATTTCATTTACTGTCTATCAATCCTTAAAAAAAAAAAAAAAAAAAAAGACTTCTAGGTATAACACAAAGCTTACAATTAAGAACTGTGCATATTGAATGTACTTCAATTATATAAATGCTCTGGTGAACAATTACAAGAAATTCTGCATTTTTGTTATCCATGTTCTTAGGACTGTTGTGCTTAAACTAATATGGCTATAATTATGGCTTCAGCAGATTTGTGAAAGACAAATCTGCTAAGTCTGTCAATTGTTTCCAAACAAACAGGGTGAATAGTAAGGGTAAGGTGAGATATGGCAGCCAACATACATCTGCATGGCTATACAAGCTAGAGCGGTTTTCTAGAAACAGAGAAAACTGATTGCCGAAAAAGACCATATTGTCCATTTAGTCTGCCCTTTTATTATTCTCATTTTATCTTAGGAAAGATGTGTTTATCCCAGGCACGCTTACATTCACTACCTGACATTAGTTCTTCCCACAACTAATTTCAGATTGTGCCCCCTTATTTTTGTACTTAGTTTGGTTTTTCTTGTTTGTATTTTTTTTAAAATTAAAAATATTTCTTTCTTGAACCTTATTTATACCTTTAACACTTTTTAAAGGTTTATTCCTGTACAAATTAAGGTATTCAAGTCTCTTCTGATGAGTTTTAAGCCTCAGACTCTCCACTGTTTTTGAAGCCCATCCGTGCACCCACTCTATTTTATCAAGATCTTTTTACGTTAAATTCTAGAAGATCACAGGTGTCAAACACATAGCTCGCAGTCCAGGGCCACTTTAATGATTCAGCTGCCCTGAACCCCCCTAAGCTGTATTACTCCGTGTGTTCTGTCTTCTACTGGAAGGTCCCAAGCACTCTATAGCTGGGAAGTACTTTGGACTTTCTGGTAAAAGACAGAAGAAAAGGCTATAGGGGTCACAGCAGTAGCCCTTGCAACTGAGCACCAAGGGGCCACACTACCAACTCCAGGTGTAGGGAATTTCATACTCATCTCTATGCCCTACAAAACATTGATGTGATGCTTGGCTGTGCAAATCTTGTAATGTCCTTCCAGCCATGCTGTAATTTGAAGTGCGGTGGTAGTCACCAATGGGCGGTCTGTTACCCATGTGAGGTGGCACTATTATATGGGGGGGGGGGGGGGGGGTGACGAGGATGCCATTACCCACACGCGCTTGTGTGTGTGTGTGTGTGTGACTATTATCTATGAGGGGGCAATTACAAGCAAAGGGGGCATGGATATTTAAAACACTTATTTTTAAGGGGATGTTCAGCCAGGAAACAAAATAGGTAAGCAATTTTACAAATCTTTTGTGCTATTTAACAACATGTTAACATGGTTACTGGCATAACTACATTTTTATAGTTGAAAAATTACTAACAGTTCTTTGAAGACAATCAAATGGCTGATGTGGCTCTTGGCACAAATGAGTTTGGGACTCCTGCAGTAGATTAACAAGGGATTATAACTTGTTCATAGTTAGTAACTTTGTAGTTTTGAAAATTGCATATTCATTAGAGTGGTTTTCCCATTTTAACAAATTATTTCCTATAGTTGCAGATTGGTGGTGGTCCAACTGCAAGAGTTGAGTGGAGTGGTAGTTGGACAAGGGTGGCCTTTCCCCATGCTCCAATGCTGTACTTTGGCTATCTCCAGTGATCCCACTGAATTTAATCCCTACCGGCGACAACTATTTTTTTTACTCTCCACCTTCCAAAAGCCTTAACTTTTTTACTTTTCTGTTCATAGAGCCATATAAGGGATTAATCTTTAAGGGACAAACTGTTCTTCATAATGCTATAATTTAATATACTGTCTTATTTCCTGGGAGGCTGGAAATAAATGCGAAATGGGGTGGAATTACAGAAAGCGACTTTCTTATGGGCTTGATTTTTATGGAGTTCACTATGCAGCCTAACTATCATGATACCTGATTTCTGTTGGTCAGTACAATTATGGCAATACCACATTTTTTATAGTTTTTGTGACGTTTTAAAACCTTTAAAAAATTATTTTTTTATATTTCCGTAACTTTTTGTATTTGCATATATAGGGCTGTGGGTGAAATGGCGAAAGAACAGCAGCTCAGATCTTTAAATTTTTTCAACGTATGGGAAAAATATTTTTATAAATTTTTGGATTTGCCATTTTTGGAAGCAGGGATACCTAATTTGTATGTGTTTTGCATTGTTTATTTTATTTTTTAAGACAAATTGCTGCATGTAAATACATTAATAGATTTTCCATGAATAATTAAGCTCCAAAGCCAGTAAGAAAGTCTACAACTGCTGCCAAGACTGTGATGCTGTACTGTATAGAAGCCCTGAATGAGCTGCCTTCATTTACCATTTTTTACAGGTTAGACTGAACGGAATCGTGTCATTTCCACTTTAGCTATGGTTAGTTTTCGATTACTCACAGTGTTTCAAAATAACATGGTTGAAAAATTACAATTACGGACATGAAGTATCCTGGCAAGGTGCCATACTCTTGCAGGACCCCTGTATATGTGGAAAAGAAAGCGGCAGGAAAGCAAAGAAATCGCTAACCACAGTAGAAAGAGTCCAGCTTCTGAAATCACTGATTTACTAGCAGGGCTGTGGAGTTCTGTGGTAGGTCAAACCACTGACTCATTTATTTTTTTCACAGGCCGACTTGGACTCCTTCATAAATGGCTGACCGCCATTGTCACTCTGAAGCAGTAAAAATCCTTTAGCTCATTAAAAATCTACTGATTGAATTCCTATGAAAGTAAATATGTAACAAACTATGCATCTAATTAATTAGACCATATTACAAAATTGAATTATTTAACTAGAAATTAGAGTAGAGTTCATTTTTACCACAACAAAATCCTTCATCAGAAATGTGCGCTCAATAGGTATGTATCTAGAGTGTTTCCTGTTTGCTACATACATTCACAGGAAGAAGAGTCCTGGAAATGGACAGCCGACTATATATATTGCCAGGGTCTGGGGTTGCTAGGTGGGGTGGCATAGACACACAAGTCCAGTTTCTTTAGTCCAAAACATAGGTAGAGTTTTATTTTCACTCAAAAAGGCAGTGCAGCAACAAAAGGAAACAATACAAAAGTAAATACCTGCCCGGCTAGGCTCTAACTAAACATAGAATAGGTTACCTCACCTAGAGTAACAGAAATCCAAAAGCCAGTTGACTTATTCAGGACACCGCTCCACAAATATGACCTCTCTGTCAGCTCTCCAGCCAAGCTCTGCCCCCAGTCTGCTGTTGGAGCTGGCTTCTTAAGCCTCCTTGATGAGCAGACTCTCAACAGCTGAGCTTAGATGAATAGTTTGTTGTAAATTTACTTTCATAGGAATACAATCACTAGCTTTTTAATGAATTATAACATCTTTCCTGCTTCTGATGGACCATGGCCGTCAGCCATTTATGAAGTGTCAGGATGTGGGAAAATAGAGAAGCCAGTAGTTTGGCCTACTGCCTTCAAAGCCCTGTACAGTAATAGTATAACAGTACAGCATGATACTGCAGTTTTAAACCTCTTTCTGAGAGTCAGAACACAAAGGTACTTTGTATGAGTGGATCTTGTTCAGATGGACTTTAGTTGTACTTGTATGACATGGATGGGAGGAAATCCACACAAGCACAGAGAGAACATACAAACTCCTTGCAGATGTTGTCCTGGGCAGGATTTGAAAACCTGGACTCCAGCGCTGCAAGGCTGCAGTGCTAACCACTGAGCCACCGTGTTGACCCCTAAGGATGGCTATTCATGTGAATGCCCACCATTTAATACTACTTTGGACAGTTCTAAAAACTTCAAAAGCAGTTGAGCCAGGTAAAATAACAAAATACTTTCCCCTCATACTGTACTTGCCATGCCAAACTATACTGCAATGCTGTCAGTCAAAATATTCTCAATGGTTGCCCAATAAAACCTCTGGAGAACCGCTACACTATACCACTATATGCTTCAACTACTTCCACTGGATACCAGTCGATACTAATGTGTGAATATTCTGGACCTAGTTTACTAACAAATCTGTGATCATCTCCTTGATCTTTTCACATTGGGAACCAGATTATTCTCTATAGATGAGGAGTTCTTTTACTTTACTTTTTCTGTAACTAAACCAACCAGCCCCATGTCATCCACATATTCTAGCAGAATCCTTATCGAAACCATCCATACTTGTAGTACAACTAAATAAGGCTCTCTCTGAGAAGAAATCACAAATCCTATCACTTATCTCGGACAGGAAACTACCATGCCAAGCCAAGCTTTGCTACAGCATGGTAGCTGTAAAAACAAGACTATGAAGTCAGTAAGCCAAACGTCCAACTCAATTTGTCTACATTCAAACTCCAACTTGAACTTCATAAATTATTTTTTTAATAAATAGAGAATATGGGTTGATAGAATTTAATATTTAGAATATAAAAATAATTTAGAATTGATATCTATATATTTAAAATGTCTACACCATGCTAAATTCTTATGAAAGTAAGGCTATGTACACTTTGGTGCCTGGCTTTTATTGTTCTGTTCAGTTATAAAGAGAAGAACAATGGAAATAATAGAAGCATCAGATGTTTAAAGTAATGCACACCAATAGAGTCCAGAAGATCTCAGTATCCATAATGATGCCCATTGGGCTTCCCTTTCTTTGTCCGTCATTTTGCCAGATGCAAATGTCCTGTATGCACAGGTTGTGTGTGGTATTGCAGCTCAGTCCCACTCACTTTAGTGAATTTGCAATACCAGATGATCTGCGGTACCAGGCACAACCCATGGGCAGGTGTGGTACTATTTTTGGAAGAAAGCACCCATGTTTTTCTAATCCTGGAAAACCCTTTAAGGCCGGGGCCCCATGGGTCTGAAACGCTGTGATTTGCCTGTGGTGGAAACACCACAGAAAAAATCAGGGTGTTTTACAGTAACTGGAAAGTGGATGGGATTCTTGCAAATCCCATGCCCACTTTGCGGTAAAAACCGTGGCACGGATATGCCGCATTTTCCAAAAACAGCGTTTCTTTGGAAATCGCAGCATTTCGATTATAGCTACAGAAATGCTGGCAGTTTTCCCATAGATATAATTGTAACAAAGTCCGCGGAGGAAAACTGCATGGCCACCGTGGTTTTTCCCGCGCTTTATAGCTGCGTGGCGTCCCGTGGGGCCTTAGCCTAAATGATCTCATTGAAGAAGCTGTTTTAGTACAATATAAAAGATCATTTTAAAAAAATAAATAAAAAAAAATCACTGGAATAATAATTTTCCCTATTATCCAGTTTGAACTTGTGAATTACCTTATAAACTCTTAGAATTTGCATACTTTAATACTTGTAAAACAGCAGATTCCATTGTCCAGCATTATGGAACAATAACCACACTTGCACTAACTCTACTAGGATGAGAAGTTATTTAGATGGCAGGCATATATATCATTTTTTGGGGGGGTTTGCCTGCGTTTATTTACTGTTCTATATACAATTTATCGATTTATTGTATTGTCAAAGCAAAAAACATTCAATTTTACACTAAATAACGAAGAAGCATGTCATTTTTAATTTGTATCAACCATATGGACATTCTGTAAAGGAAGGTCTAGACCTTGCTATATGCGCATTTATTATGACTATGTCTGGGAGCTGCCACAAAATAAAGAAAAAAAAAATCTCATCTTTACATCCTTGTGATCCTAATGGACTCATTACCATGCAAAATGGCATACTTGTGTCGGTTTTCCGTGCAATCCACTGAGGCACCAGCATTCACTTTCAAGTGTGCTAAAGAAACAGCTGAATTGCAAAAATAGATGTGGCAATACATTTATGTATATGTATATATATATATATATATATTACACTCTGTAAATATATGTGTGTGCGTTTGTGTGCATATGAATGTATAAACATATGATAGGCAGGTTCCTAGATCTTATAATAAAGGTATACCACTTGATGACTGAGGAAACATTCCCCTTGTGTTAGTGAAAGGTCTTCAGACCAGGTCCTTTATTCTCTGGCCTTAGTAATGTTTGCATATATTACGCACATTTTACACAATGAGGGAAGCTGAACCTTTGGAAGAAGGGTGGAATTACTTAAAGTGCTGAAATGTAATTTTTCTTTTACCTCACCACCCACTGAAATGTTTTACTATCAAATCTCCTCATAAGACGCCAGATAAGGTGCTTTGGCATTCATAAAATAATCTCATAAAGGAAACTGCCACATCAGAAGAAATGAGGGTTTTGAGCTGCATTTTGTGCGCCCATATTGAATTTTATCAGGCCCTAATTATTATTTTACAAGTTAAAAACAGCTTAGTGCATCTGTTGTTTAATTCCCACTTCCCCATTCTCAAATGTGAACATCAAAGAAAATAAAACACTCAATCTTAAACAGCCCCTGACAGCAGACCGAGACTCAAGTGCTCAATAGGCAAGGCCCTTGCCACCAGTTCTTGTATTTCCACAACAGTGAGCAAACACAAAAACACCACTAAGCGGCCTTGCCTCCTTTTCAGCTCCTCTTGGCCAGTTGTCTGCCTTGTACCAAAGAGAACTCTTGTACACAAACCTTCTGGGAACACAGCACTGGAGAAAGGATTAGCTGCACTAACATGCTAGTATTTGCAAAAAGTAAAGGGAGGGAAGAGCGAAGGGGAAAAAAAAAAAAAAAATCTACTACAGTATCCAATATATGAATAACCAAAATGTATGAGCTGACAAGAGACTCGGAACAAGCCTGTGTGCTCCCTGGGAGAAAATGTTGCTGTGATGAGTGACAGGGCTTTCAGGAAATATGTTCACAATCACAGACAGGGAAGGCCATGACCTAGATCGTTTAAGAGCTTGTCTTGTCAAATTATCAAAAGCTCCTTCCTTTTCTGAATAAAAAGGGTGACATAAGTGAGTGTCAGGAAGCTGTGGGCTGACAAGCCAAGCATACAATAACAGGACGTCACATACTTGGCAAAACACCGCCACTGCTGGCGGCAAATCTTAATGAGAGCGCGGCTGGCCCAGGAGACTCGAGTCCCTGCTGGCACAGCAACTCATCTCGCAGAGAAAATCCTTCAGCTCCCAGTCAGTTATGCTCTGACACGATGCCTACAATTACTAAACACAACTTTTTAACAGAATCCTCTGGTGCTTTGTCAAAGCTGCTTGCTGTTACAGCCTACCCATTACAAGGCCCAGCTATAAAACAAAGGCTTTATTAATATCTGCAATATTCAAAATGCTTCTGCAAGAGAAGATGCAGCCAAAAGAAGAAATTAGCCCTTGGCATGCATATTCAGGAGTCAATGCAGGGGTCGTAGGTCAAGAGGGAATATTGCCCGAAAGATCAGACTGTCTGGTGTTCGAAATACGTAGGAATTTGTATCCGAGGACGTGGTCCCAAAATTTGCTAAGCAAATAAACGCTGAAAAGGCTTGTACAAAATAATGATATATTTATAGTTGTATACAAGGTCTGCTGGAGGCCAAGACATGGCTAGAATTTCCCAAGATTATGTAGTGTACCTAATATAAGCTTAATAAAACAGTTGTATTTACAGCTAGGCACATAATTACATTTGGTCATCCACTTAGTCAATTAATGTACTAGATCTAAACTGCAAAAAGTCACTGACCCATTTAGAACTAAATCAAATTTAGGTGACAGATGAAAATATTGAAGGAGTGCTTCACAGCATAACAACCAGAGGTCGAGTCAACGCATAAGAAACTGTTCTGATACATTCAGAGGGAATCAGACATATCTAAACAGAACCCTCATCTGACATTCATAAGACATGACTTACTCAGCATTAGGACTGGCAGGTACATTCATAATTGACAAACCAGTCAAGACTAATTATATTGGTATTGATTAGATTTCTGAACTTTTACACCGGTGCTGCCCTCTCCACTGAGAAACGCTGGAGTGCAAAGTCTTTGAGATCAATTTCAGTTTGGCTGTCTTTATTACGGAAGGCCCAGATTTTTATGTAACATCACTAATAATTTGCATGCTTTGTGTAATGTGCATAAAAAAAAACCCAAACATATCAATGTAACTCATAAAATTCTGGACTCTTGTAGAGTGCCATATACACTTCCTGGAAAAAAAAAAACAATAATGCACACAGATAGAAACGTTGGATTGATGCAAAACTTTGCATGAAGCTATGTTTCTGGCAGATATGTAAAAGATTGCAAATATGGTAAGATTAGACACTGGGTCTTGAATCTAGAGGAGACAAAATTGCCTCCCCCACTGCACTAGGCTCTTATAGGCTACTCTTGGTGAAAGATCGGTGACTACTAGACATGCCTCTATGATGCACTCAGACACTCTGCCCAGCTGATAGACTGAGAGGAGGTGCACTGACAGAGGCGGGATGGTCTTTTTGAAAGAATTGTCCACCATCTAGGCAATTCTGACCTACTTGTTAGGTGATGTTGGAAGCAGTGGTTACTTGATGCCATGGACACATCTTAAAGGGATCCTATCATTGGATACCTTTTTTTTCTGACTAACATGTAGGAATAGCCTTAAGAAAGGCTATTCTTCTCCTATCTTTAGATGTCTTCTCTGCACCGCCATTTGGTAGAAAGCTGGGTTTTCTTCGGTATGCGTCCCCAATGCCATGAGAGAACTCTCCAGCGATGCCTTTATCTTCTTCTGGAATGCCCTCTCCTTGCGTCCGCTCCACCAGCTTACTATGTAAGCAGGCACAAGAAAATGGCCGCTTACACAGCTTACATTTTCTTGTGGCTGCGGGCATGCACAGTCGGCTCTGCCTAAGGCCTGATGGCAGAGCCAACTGCGCATACCTAGAAAAATGAAACCCAGGACAGAAGAAGACACAGGGAGAGGGCGTTCCAGAAGAATATAGAGGCGTCGCTGGAGAGTTCTCTTGCAATATTGGGCATGCCCCCATTGCTGTTTCAGCGCTGGGGATCACCCTCAGTGCTGCGAGAGAACTCATTTGCATACTGAAGAAAACCCTGATTTCTACCGAAACGGCGGTGCGGAGAAGACATCTAAAGGTAGGAGAAGAATAGCCTTTCTTAAGGCTATTCCTACATGTTTGCCAGATAAAAAGGGTATCCAATTATAGGATCCCTTTAAACAGGTAGAAAGCCCAGAGTCCTCAAATAAAGAGGACTGTTTGATCTACTGACAAGAACCTCCTAAAATTTCCTTGTCCACCAACCACACAAAGGTGGACACTTTCATTATACATCATATACATTCATTGTCCCTCCCCAGACCACTGAGCAAAAAGAAATTTGGTGTCATTATGTCACTGTCAACTTTGTTTGCAGTGTTGTCATGAATGAGAAACCTGGACTGCTATGGACTGGAACCATATATCTTTAGTGGTGAATACAGGTTCTGTTTGGGATCCAATAACAGTCGGGTTCAAGTATGGAGGTCTTGTGGTGAGCCCTTCAATCATGCCTTTGCTGTGCAATGATTCACTGCAACAACTCTCGGATGAGAGGTAAACATATCCCTTTTATTCTCCCTGGTGTCTTAAAGGGATTGCCAGGTAGGTTTAAGTTAAAAACCGGCCCCTATAAAGATAAGTTATTCAAGGGTACAATGGTCCCAGTACTAGACAGTGCACAGAGCCAAAAGCAGATAAGCTCCATGCCATATACAGTGGTCAGATGAAATTACTGCACTCAATTCCCATTGACAACAAACAGAGCAGAGCTGTAGTTAAGGCACGGGCCATTATACAGGCCATGGAAAGATCTTCTGGGTCAGTGCACTGTATAGTACATGGAGCGGATGCATCCAGTTTTACATTGAACTGTATAGTGCAGGGGCTGGTTGATACATGGAGCAAGTGTGTTTTTCTGCAATTTTACTGGGTTTCTATCTGCTGTGGTCCTTGGGTGCTTTTTTGCAATGTATGCCCTTAAAGGAGTTTTCCTTAGGATAGGCCATAAATATCTGATTGGTGGGGGGTGGGGCTGACAACTTACCTCCGCACTGATCAGCTGTACTATACAATCTATGGAGCTGGAAGAGAAATGCTCCTACACTGGAGCATTATTGCATCTCTGCTACCCTTGACGTTATTAGGAGCCGAGATGCAGAATGCCGCCCAACCAAATGACAGGACAGGGCCTCCATTCCATAAGCAAACTGAATGCAGTCAGGAAATATAAGAAGATGAAGGGTAGGCTACAGAAATACCAATTCAGCAGCTTGTCATGCCTCTGTAATGCATCAATAATCAAGTATGAGATAAGTTATATTGGTAAGAGTCAATATTTCTTTGCCAGGGGGCCTGCAAGATAGTCATCTATATACAAAACAGAAAGTTCTTATATATTGCGTATCATCTGTCTAATTAAATAACTATTTATCTGTCTCTCTATATCCATAGTAACTATTTCACGTGCAATTAATTTATCTAAACTATCCCCCTACAGCATCCATCTAACAATTTATTACAAATGTATCTATCTACACCATTAATCTCACTCTCCTGTCTATCTATCTAATAGACTTCTATGATAGAGAGATATGAGAAATCAGAGGACAAAGCTGCATTTATGCTGTACCTTACAGTATCTGTGGGACGTATACCTTAGCAGGATATCCAGATGTATGCCTCAAAAGGAGGTATATTCATTTTTGTGCTGGTATAATACTGAAATCTGAAGACATGTTAGGTTTTGCTTACATGCTGGCATAAAAGCCTGCATGTTGTTCTGTGGCAGAAATCCAAGACTAGCGCTTGGATTTGTGCTGCAGATATGATGCTGGGTGTGCAGGAGATGTGCAAAAGAATTATTCACATTGTCAATCAATATGGCTAATCCTTGCCTTTTCCCGCTAGCATCCACAGGACTAAGTAGCATGCTTACAGAATTTTTTTTTTTTTGAACAGGGTCGTGCAAGATCCACAGTGAATTTTGTGTAAGATCTTGTGTGTATCAACCATACAATCTGCTCCATTGGTTATTAGCTCTCCCATGGTTATGATACGGTAGTCTGTCCTGCAAACAACAACACCTGACAAATGCAGAACAAAATTAAAGGGATCCTCCATGATCCAATTCCCTCCGATTCAATCGTTGGTTTTCTGCAATTTGTTGCAGCAGTTACTTGTGCAGTTCAGCAGGAAGCAGGGACTGGAGGGGAACACTGGAGCAGCTGTGCTGAAGCATTTGGGGATAGAGCAAATGAGTTATTTTTTGTGAAGAAGGTGGGGGTCAGGGCGAGGAGATGGTGTGTGGGGGTTCCATTTCAGTTTTAACCTCCGGTGGCAAGAAAGCTAGAATTGGCCCTGTCTGTATGTTTGCGATCAAGTCTGACAGATACAGTGTGAAATATGAATACTTACATCTGCATAATGACCAATCATAGAACATCGATGACATTTTTTCTGCCAGTAAGGTCGCTCAGTACAGTCTTGGTGGAAGTGACCAGGCATAAAGCAATTCACACAATATGGAGCTGAGCAAGAGTATTGCAGATGTCCTCGTCTACCACAAAGGCAACAGGCAGGCAGTTTCTGGAAATAAGAAAGAAGCAATATATAATAATTATTATTATCCATAATTAAAATAGTATATACCATTACTAACTGCAAAGACTTATCAGAAACAAAAAATATTAAAAACATATATTGCTACAAGGACAGTTACGATTGATTTGTGTAGTAGTATAAAAGGTGTTGTTAAGTTTGAGATCAATATTCCAATATACTTTCTATCTATATTAATTCCTCACAGTTTTCTAGATCTCTGCTTGTTAAAGAGGACCTTTCATGACTTGGGGCACAGGTGGTTTTATATACTGCTGGAAAGCAGACAGGGCGCTGAATTCCTGTTCTGTGCCCCTGGTGAAGAGCTATCAGTGCCGGTACCGTAACTCTTCGTAGTCAGAAGGGTATTCCTTCAGTCCGTCAGGAACGTCCTTCTTCACAGCAGTGCCTATAGCGCTGTACTGTGAGAGCGGGGAGGAACACCTCCTCCTTCTGTTCACAGTGCTCGTCTATGGACGAGTATTATCAGGAGAGAAGGCTTTTCTCCCTGCTCACACAGTACAGCGCTATAGGCGCTGCTGTGAAGAAGGACGTTCCTGACAGACTGTCGGCTTTCCAGCGGTATATAAAACTGCCTGTGCCCCAAATCATGAAAGGTCCTCTTTAACATTCATTGTTTAATTCCAGTGGATAAAAATCAGTCCATGGTCATGTGATTATACACAGGTGAGCAGTTCGTTACCAGGCAGATGTCTGATTACTGAGACTATAAGGGCTAGTTCACACGTACTTAGGCGTCGAGGAATTTGGTCAGGAAAAAATCCGCTTCAGGAGTTAGGAAATGGTTTTTTGAAGCGTTTTTTTTTTTTTTTTTTTTTGACGAGGCGTTTTTAGTTTTGGGTTTTTTCCTCCAGCACAGTGTATGGACCTTGAAAAAACCGCTAGCGGTTTTTGAAGCGTTTTTTTTTTTCCCCCAAAGACCGTGTTAAAAAAAAAAAAAGCGTCCAAAACCGCTAGCAGTTTTTCCGCCTCCCATTGACTCCCATTGGTTTTTGCAGGTGGAATCCGCCTGAAGAAAGGTCATGTTGCTTCTTTTTTCCGCTAGCGGAAAAAAAACACTAGTGGAAAAAAGAAAGCTAGCGGTTTACATAGGACCCTATTGTGAAGTTGCAGATTTTGAAGCAAATTTTGCGTCAAAATCCGCGCCATTTTGCCCCATGTGAACTAACCCTAATCAGCTGCGCACCTGTGTAAATCACATGACCATGGACTGATTTTTATCCACTGAAGTAAAAAAGAATGTCAAGAAGCAGAGATCTAGAAAACTGTGAGGAATTAATATAGAGAGTATATTGGAAAAATAGATTAAAGGTCTAGTAGTTTTCCTAGTTTTAAAAGTGAAAAGGGGTTGTCCAGGATAATATTTTTTATTTTTTTTTAATTAGGCTGAAGGAGATAAAAAAAAAAAAGAGATACTTCCAGAAATAACACATTATTTGCCTACAAGCATGTAATAAAACATAGTATTTAGTGAACCCATAAAATGATCATATATTTAATAAAGATTACATCCAACTAGCTAAATATTTACCTTAGGCTGAGGACAATTTTTCGACAGATGTCCACGATAATTACAATTCCTGCATATGACATTTTTATCTCCTGTATAGTACCGGTTGCTGAAACGCCGTGCTGGTGTGAAAGCCTAAATGTAGAGAACAAGTTGAAAATTACAGGTTTTATGTCCAATTTAAGGGATACAGTCACTTTAAAATAAACATTTTGACTCTTCATGTAGGAGAACCAGAAAGTAATACATGCCAACCCCATTATATTCACATGCAAACTGCTATATTTCAACCAACTTAGACAAGTGTATATAAGTGTAGTTATAGTGTAAACTTAGACAAGCGGTCTGAAAATACAGCAGATTTATCACAGTGGCTGATGCTGGATGATAAATACAGTGCAGATTTAGATTGTCCAGTCTAGGTTTATACCACCTGTTGCAAAAATTGAAAAAATCTGTGGTTCTGCTCACCTCCTTGTTGATAATTGTCGGCTATCGGATATCTTCGGGGTGCACAGTGTACACTTTACTCCACAAGTGTGATGAATACTTCTATACAAAAAAACAGGTCGTCCGGCAGCTCCGATTGAATAAAATATAACTTTTAATGAAACATCATAAAATGACAAAAAATGATGTGTAACATTGTCATTTTATGATGTATCATTAAAAGTTATATTTTATCGAATCGGAGAGCTGCCGGACGACCTGTTTTTTGTATAGAATTATACCACCTGTTGGTTGGCTTAGTTTGAGGCTAAGGCCCCACATTGCGGAAAAACAGATGCAGATTTTGCTGTGTTTTTTTTGAGCCAAAGTCAGAACTAGATTGAGCAGAAGTTAGATGTATAAGAGCTTCGTATATATTTTGGAATCCATTTGTAGCCACTCTTGGTTTTGGCTCAAAAAACCGCAACAAAATTTGCAACAAAACAACTGCATTTCTGCAAGGTGGAGCCTTAGCCTGAAGCAGTATTTTTATTGGGGCATTTAAGCCACACCCCTTTTTTTATTGAGAATCCAAGCCCACATTTAGCAAGTTGAAACATTTTATTGCACCAAAGAGATGCCACATTTATGTCAGTGTATAGTCCTAAGCACAATAGTGAATGAAACTACTGAACTGAATATGTACTTAGAATTAGAGATGAGCGAACACTGTTTGGATCAGCCGATCCGAACAGCACGCTCCCATAGAAATGAATGGAAGCACCTGGCACGCAGATTTTGCGGGCGGCCGGCCGCTTAACCCCTCGCGTGCCGGCTGCTTCCATTTATTTCTATGGGAGCGTGCTGTTCGGAACGGCTGTTCCGAACAGTGTTCGCTCATCTCTATAATAGTAGTTGTACTGGAATGGAAATGTTTTAACAAAAGTACTCTTCTTGAAAACACAAATGGCGTGGTAGCATAGCAAAATAAAGCATTTTGTAATGGCAGAATTGGTTTCCCTCCTGTGTTGGAAATCTATACTATCACATTATTTTGGACTTTAATATTCCATGAAAGCATGAGAAGAGTTTTTGGACACTTTCTAGACTGTGTACATTATATATATATATATATTTTTATATAGATATATAAAGTAAATGACTTCAGTTTTCAGTGATCTTACCTCTGAATCCCTCTCAATAATCGACCATTTCAATTCATTGTCACCTGTAGGAAACAACGAAAAATGTCACTCTAAGACAACTGCTTTATTTACACACATTATTGATACCAAAGTTGCTCTATATGGCAATCTGTAGTCTGTGAAATAATCCCAGACCAAATCGGGCCTTCACTTTTGTTTTTGACAACTATGATGGAGCCGTTTCATCGATAGTGAGATTGTTCATATGTATCAACATTAACAACTAAACTGTCTGATCGGGGCAATTGATCTTGTTTAAATAAATAAAAAAAGACAAAAAAAAAACCAAAAATAAGAAACTGGATACCAAACTGGATGGTGATCTGTTTGAAGGGGAAGATCATGTCACACACTATGTTTTTGGCTGTCTACAGTTGGCTGTTGCAGAAAGGCAAAAGTAATTTTTTAAGCAACCATTGGCCAAAGAATATCTACCATGTATGGCCAGCTTAGAAGCATGTTGTGTTTCTGAAGAGTTTAAAACCCCCCGTGCTGTTTTACAGCTCAGGCAAAGGGCAAAACTCCTTTAAGACTATCTTATAGAGTTTACAAGTTAACGTCTTAAATGTCTAAATACTATGCTATTTGAATGGAAAATGTAATACCTGGATAAAAGTCCACAACCCATATCTATTAGCGGACATAGACAAATTTGGTCATTGGAGACTATATTTCATGCCACAATACTGTGTACACACTAAAAGCAATGTCTAAACTACATAAATTTAAACATTTATATTAATATTATACTAAAAGTTATATAAATCATACAGTGTGATGTTCTAATTAAATGTAGGGGGGGTATTATGAAAAAAATAAATAAAATAAATATATATATATATATATATAATCATATATATATATATATATATATATATATATATATATATATATAGTCACAATTTATTATCACAGTATAGTCAAACGCAAGCCCTATTGCCTGTAGTGTAGATTGCAGCCATAAGTAATTAGCTATTAACTAATTAAATGGAGATATTCATGTTAACAGAGAGTCCAATGGAAGATATAAGGTATCTACTGTAAGTGTGATGACAAAGAGAAAGTCTTGGGGGCTGTAGCCTTATCTCCCCATAGCTATATTCAAGTTTGCAACAGAGGTACATAAAAGGGAAAAATAAAGTCTACCTAAAAAACTTCATTCAGATATACACAAGTATATTAACAATAGGGGCAACACGGTGGCTCAGTGGTTAGCACTGCAGCCTTGCAGCGCTGGAGTCCTGGGTTTGAATCCCGCCAGGAACAACATCTGCAAGGAGTTTGTATGTTCTCCCCGTGTTTGCGTGCATTTCCAACTCATTCTACAAATACTGATAGGAGAGAAAAAAAAAAAAAGTACATTGTGATCCCTATACGGGGCTCCCAATCTACATTAAAAAAAAAATGTATATTAACGATATTGCATAATTTATTTAATCTGGGCATACCATAGCTTATTTCATAGTGACTTTCATGAATTGAGAAAAAATACAAATATGTCCGAATTATTATACATTACTAATGTATATTCATTATTATACATGAGCCATTTATGAAGTGTGGTAAAATGAGAGATTTGGAATCTGAAGTTGGTCTTACAGTGGTTAAGCAGCGAATTCAGTAGGACAAACTTTAAATGTCTACTAATAAAAAATAAACAAATTAAAAACCAAACTGTAAAATATAGAATTACAGATTCATTGGGTAAAGATAAAAAGCTGCTTTTCAGCATAGGGAAATTGAAAGCATATAATGACGGTTATGCCCAGCTAAATGCCCACGCTTGCCAAAAATCAGTTTTTCATGCCTGCATTATTATGCACCAGAGAGACATTGACAACACTGTGTAAATTGGGGGCAGTGACCTCTTGTAATCACTGCAGAAAAGTACATGGTAAAACAATAGGGAGCTACAAAGTTACACAGCTCAACTCAATTAAAGCACCTTTGTCTCAAAGCTGGACTGGAAGGTTTCCATACAAGATTGTGGCTGGGTATCAGCGGGTACCCGAATCAACCTGTGCCAGTCTATAGACCAAGCTTTAAATTAGGAAGTGTCAAGCTAAGGTGATAATGGATGTACAAGATGTCTATGTACTTGTGCCACTAGCCTAACATTATATGGTCACTATGTCTACACTAATCATTTGCTAAGGATTTATTGCCATCACTCCGTGTCTGAATGACACTTGCACATCCACTGTTTTGTTAGGGACAATTATTCCTCTTCGCCCCCTTTTACTTTAAACCCAGAAATCTGTTTTTGAACTGTTTTGTCTGTTCTCTGTTATGTGCGCGATGAGTACGGGCGTATCTAATTTTAAGCCTTTCAGTAATGCTCTTTCATGAAATGCATAAAATGAGAAGCCATTGATAATGAGTCCGTTATTATGCGATTATGCTGGTTAGTAACTTGTGTTAATCAATGAGGCTTTATTCTATGCACATCTATGGAGAGCTAAAAGGAAGGAAATGGCAATGTATATGTAGAGAAATAAACCAGTTACATATAATGTCTATGTATAGGATTACTATTATGTAGTACTGCACTAGGTTTACGTCTTATATCCAGTGTGGATATACAAACACAGTCCAAAGTTACCTGTTAAAAGAAATGACCAAACGGGAAATGCTATTATGTATAGCGGTAATAATGCATATTACAATATAGGTTTTATAGCTGCTGTAAACTTAATCATTTAGTCAAAGGAAGAAAAAAATACTGAATTATTATATATATTATTAGGGTCATTCTATGCCCACGGAGATATGATAGAGGAGATGATTTGGGAAGCTGTATGTAATTCATCTCCATGTTTGACAATTCTGAGGTAAATGACTGAAATAACAGAAAATTAGTGAATAACGTGCTTGCATATTCTGTAGAACAAAAGCTGGCGCAGTTGTAGCTTTCATCAGAACGATACATTTATGAGTAGTCTCATAAAAAGTTACTTGTTGCATCCAGGTGAGCCACTGAGATTCTTAGAGCAATGAAAGATCCCTGCTGGTGTAAAAGAGAACATACTGTAACTGGAATATCATTCTTTGATTCCAAGTAAACTAAAACAGTCACATCACTGGATCAATATGACCTAGGACGGCAGTAGCAGTCACTCAGTGCATCTACAGAAAGCCTCGACTCACTCGATGTAAAATAGCACAACTATCCCAGTAACTAAAGCCTTATGTTCTTGCCAGATCCAGAAAAGTGAATGTAACAGACAAATAACTTCCATTAATTGTCACAACCTCGTACACAACAACGTTCCACATCATAGAGATATGAACAACAAATAGTCCTGAAAACCAGAACTAAAGATCCTTATAGGATTACTGTGAACGTACAAGGAAATTCAAATAGATAAGAAACTGCAGAAAAACCTATACGTAGTATTTAACAATTTTATTAACCTAGTTTCTTAAAGTATGGAAATTTTGTGTGTTTGAAGAAAGTTCAGAAAATGATACTTTTTGTCAGTTGATTTACTAGGTCTGGTTTTTTGGGGTTTTTTTTTTGTATGTTGAAAGTTCTAGGATGTATTATTGACGGCACAATATTCACTTAGTAAAGTGTACTTTTTCTTTGGTCTTCTTTGTAGGTTACAATGATAGCGACCACAGGAAGAGTTAAACTCATGGCATGCTCGGACTGCCACACAGTTGGGGGAGTTCTTTAAATAGGGTCTGTCACTCTTGCAAGCCATCAATGGGATTTCCTCCACAAACTGCTGATTTGTTCAGGTACAGAACAGAGGAAATTTCAGTTAACCTTTGTTTCACCCGAGAGAAGAGGGGGATAGAAACCCTGTCTGGAGCAAATGCATAGCATGACTGGCAAAATTCGGAAAAGGTTAGCGTGCAGAATGGATGCACAACAAAACTCACTGACAAAGCCAGCTCATAACATACAGATAAAAAGTTACTTTACAAGATATATTTAAAAAAATAAAATTATATATATATATATATATATATATATATATATATATATATATATATATTGCACTTGAGAAAGGTTCCTGTGAGGACTGATATGTGGTGTACTGCTTTTTCCAATAAAAGGACATTTTCCATCCATACAAGTTTCTGGCTGACCGGATTGTTTTCTCTATTGGGAACCCTTTTAACTGGAGAGGGATTTTCTGCTGAGCAATCTATGGGATGATTCCCAGATTTGGTGGTGCTACTACAATTGTTAATTTTTAAAATTTATATATATATATATATATATATATATATATATATATATATATATATATATATATATATATATCATGCACCTACAGATGAAGTAGAAATAGGAATCCTAATCTATTTCTTCTAATGTCTGAAGAAATGAGCTATCAATAACTTAATAATAAAAACATGATTATAATATGATAACTAGTGATAACTGTGCCCTAAAAATTACTATTACCTGATACTTACTACCTGAGATTTATCTGCAGATGTGCATTACATGGTTATATCAAGTGTTATCTGTTCTTTTATATTACATAAAAGGGAGTGAAAAAGCTATTTTCATATTTGTGGTAAAATAATTGACACAATAAGTCATGATCAAATGTAACTAGGGTCATGAAAAAAAAATTGACTGCTGAACAGAGCAGATTGCAAAATGGTCCGGAAACAAATTACATCTAATAAAAGAAGTTTAATGCAATGCATGGGCATTTAGTTTCCGAGAACCCTAAGGAAAACCATACTTTAACTCAATGCTTTCAATGGCGCAGGCTAGTGATCACACGGTTCTGGTGATACTTGTCTGTTGTCCCTGGTAACCCTCATCAAGTGTAACGATGCAGGCCGACAATGGCCTCAACTGGGAAGCATTCTCTGCCTTTCCATGAATGCTACTGGGCCATCTGTGTCGGCAAGCATAAAAGGCCAGTCTGCCTGTGGGCCCGTCAGTCTGAACACCACCCTTCTGACCCTGATTAAATACAACTTTCAGTCTCTTTTTGTCCTCCCCGTTGACTTCTCCTATTAAAGCAGAGCAGGAACAAAGAAAGCGGAAGAGTGGACTATCTGCCCCCAAGAAAGGTGATGTCTGATACCGCTCAACACAAGGATTAGCAAGGCAATACATAACAAAAGTGAGTTTGGGAGGGGGAGGTGGGAAAAAAAATGTTTCAGGCAGATCTTTGACCAACTTGGTGGATACACAACTCATTAAATAGCCATACAATAGACAGGACTTAAAAGAAACAACAGGCATAAATAAATGATTTGCGGAAAAGACACTTCATCGCATCCTGACACAGTGCACTGGCACTGACAAAGGCACACAGTCTACAACATTTCAAGTCATCTAGACAAAGCCCTGGGATAAATAAAATAGCATAGTAGTAATACAATAGAGTCATGTATTTGTGGATCTCCACATTATTTGTCAGCTGTGGCTTCCGGGTGGAGAGTATAGCCATAACTTTATTGTAGTTAAGGATCATTCACTTTTGCACACAACCATGCAAGAGATGAAGGAAATCTTATTTGTCTTGAAATAATGCACTGACGGTTTCATACAAGATAGTGCTGGAGGGCAAAGTTTATACCAAAAGTATAAAATGTGTTAAAACAGCAATATTAAAGATTTTACAATACTTTGTGCACTAAACGAGATTGATTTTATGTGTAATTGTTTTCTATTTTAGTTAAACCTCCCCATTGGCAAAATTGCAGTTAATGTTTCATGGTCTGAACCGCAAAGAAAAGAAACTAATAACAAGAGGTTACAAAATACACCGATGTAATCTTAGGCTGGGTTCACACTACCGTTGGATTTTGTTATGAAGGTGTCCGTTAAAAAACAAAACAAAAAAAACAAACCTCCCCCCAGATATCATAACAGACATTAGCGGACAATAACTGATAGTAACGTATACGTTTTTTTAACTAACAAAAATGGACACATTAGCATTAGTTAGTGTCCGTTTTTCTTACTGCTTTCTGAGCATGCGCCAAAAAAAAAAAAAAGGACACAAAATAACAGACAGAAACTGATGTTTTAAGTCCATTACCCATAGACTTCAATGTTAAAAAATAATGGACGCCTGAAATACATTATGTATCCGTTATTTAATGGACACAAAAGACCTGCATGCAGGATTTCTTTGTCCTCGAATAAAAAACGGGCAAGGGACGGATTGGGTGTATAACGGACACTAACGGACAATATGTGTTACATACAGCACATGGAGAGTTGATTAAGAGCAGGGAATGCCAAAAAAACTAAAAACAATGCACCAGTCTATGTTTACCGTCCTGCCATACGCACATGTGAAACTTCTAGCGCCAAATAATACCTTCAATGATGATGCTGACATGTACGACATATGACTCGCCATAGAGGCCATGTCCATTTGTAAGGGATGCCAAAACTGCAGGCCAGTAAAGAGATCGGTAGTGATCAATGGGGCAGCAGTGTGGTGGGAGATTAATAACGTGAGCACAGATTATTATTAGGTTTTTTTTTTTCAAGATTCCCTTTCTTATCAATTTTTTTTTTTTTTTTAATCTAGGACTGCATCAACGTTTTCAGAAGACAAACTCAATAGGGCAGATTTATGAAACAGTCAAAAAAGAAAAGCTGTTTTTGGTTCAAATAGCAACCAATCACAGCACTGCTTTCATTTCTTTTACTGGTCTTGAAAAATGAAAGTATTTTATTTTATTTATTTTTTTGTGTAAACTAGGCCTCTAATTTTTAAAGAAGTGTGAAAATTAAACGCTGCTGAAATCAATAGTTTCCCAACTTTGGAGAACAATTGCTATTGAAGAGAAACCAAACACTTCAGTGGATTTAGGTTTTGGCTTATTTATTGGGTTCAGTAAATGTGATGTTTCGGTTGCAAGGATCTTTGTTAAGTATTAGCTGAGAGAGTTTGATAAAGGGGTTCTCCGCAATCTGCTTGATAGAGACCCCTTGGCAATAAGTTGATTAAAATCTACCCCTACCGACCTCCAGCTTTCACCTAAGTCCCTACAGCTCCACCACATTATTCGGTCATTAAAAGCAATGGTGTGTTTATTTAACACAAGGCAGGACAGGTCCTTCAGAGAGACGGACACCCTTTGTAACCACTTCTCACTCTGGCCAAGAGGAGAGGATCCTGAACGGAGGATCCTCCTGTTTATATACATATATTTTTTTTTTTCATTCATTGTTCCTCTAGAATAGTTATCCTTGGCAGTATTTAAAGGGGTTGTCCCATCACAAGGATCCTATCTATAATGCTTGTTAATGTGAATGTAAGACTTTTCCTAAATACACTGCTTCAGCAAAACTGCTTTGTTTGTCCACTATATCACTTTATTCATTTTTTTGTGGCCACAGCCCTGACCTAGCTGCTCATGAGTCAAGTGATGTATCTGCTGCTCTCAGGGGGGAGGGAGGAGGGGCTAAGTACACGGGAGCGAGCCTGGAGGGGGGGGGGGGGTAGTTTACACTTTGGGAGACAGGTGAAGCCAGCAACATCGCTATGCTTCTGCCCTGCATGAAGACAGCGGCGGCAGAAGTGATGCTGTTCCGCTCCAGGGTCACATATGCAAAGCCAAGCGGCGAGATGCCGCCGGCCCTGCGTGCGCGCTCATACACCAGTCTAGCCTTCACAATGCTAATACAGACCCGCAGGGTGTCGGGTCTGTATTCGCATTGTGAAGGGTAGACTGGTGTATGAGCGCGCACGCAGGGCCGGCGGCATCTCGCCGCTTGGCTTTGCATATGTGACCCCGCCCACCAATGACAAGACAAAGCCGGAAGACAGAAGATTTTAGAGGAACGAAGACGGGTAAGTATGCAACGTGGGAGTACCCCTTTAATGAGGACCTGTCACGAGGAACAAAATGCTGTCTGTGCTCATGAACAATTTGAAGTTTTGGTATTTTAAAATCTATCCACCAATTCAAAAGATATAGCTCTGGAAAGTTACAACTCTGATTTTCCAAGTGGGCGCTAACTTTATGTTTTTTTTCTGGGAGAAAATAAAAGGTTCCTGCCGAATTGGAGAATCAGAGCCAGTTTCTATATAATCTTCCGGGATCATATCTTTTGAGAGGTGGACTAATTTTAAAAAGAAAAAACATCAGATTGTTCAGTGGAAAACCAAGAATGATATGTGTGGCATTTAGTATTTTCCACTTGGTGACAGATGCTCATTAACGCTAAGGCCCCACATTGCAAAAACACAACTTTTTTTTGTTGCAGGTTTTGCTGCACTTTTTTTTTTAAGTCAAAATTCAGAGTGGATTTAACAGAAGGGAAAAGTATTTTCTTTACTCTATTTCTTTTCCATTCCTTTTAAGCCACTCCTGACTTTAGCTCAAAAAAAAAAAAAAAAAAAAAAAAAAAAAAAAAAAATCGCACCAAAATCTGCAACAAAAAAACGCTTTGTCTCCGCAGAATGGGGCCTTAGCCTTAGGGAGTTCAGACTTATGTGCCCAACTAACATAACCAATAATCAATCATGGCACCATGTATTGCAGACATACAGATGTTATGGTGTACTCTTCTAGTAAGATGTAAGCTTGATATGAAGATTGAAGTGATCAACTGGGAGAGATTCAATACTTAAACAGCTAAGTTTATGGTGGCATGCAATAAATGCTGCTAAAGGGGTTGTCCGGGACAAACTGATTTCTCTAATAGAAGTTAAATACCCCCACCCCCTCGTCTTCCTTCTAAATTACTTAGTGTACCAAAAATCTATATTTACCTAGATCACCGCAGGCACATTTTCCCGGGACATTCTTTTTTGTTTTCCTGTTTCTGGAAACGTAATGTCACCTATATTACCTCCTCTCACTTGGCCCCCATCATACTTACATCAGGACCTTCTGGGCAGGGAACGTCACTTCCTTCTGAGCAGCCGGCGATCTCCTCTTCTTGCTGTCTGCCAGCTGCACACACAGAATAGAGCTGGAGTGCCAGCATGACAAGTAGAAGAAGTGACGTCCCATGCCCAGAAAGTCCTGCCCGGAAAACAGGAGAGTATGATGAGGAGGAGAGGGGGGTAAGTTAGTTAGGTAGGCCTAGTAGACTAATATCGACAGACAGATATTGTTTGTATGTATTGAAATGTATACATATATTGTTATACATTTTTCCAATATACTCTCTGTATAAATTTCTCTTGGTTTTTTAGGTTTTTCAGATGCCATAACTTTTACATTTCTCCGTTCAAAATACTAATGACAAGTTGTGGACAAAACATTTGCTGAAATACATAATAATACTCATTTATTCATGAGCAGAAATAAAAAAACAGCAATGTCGACATTATGTTGGGTTTAATTTTTATGATGTTCGCTTTGCAGAAAATATGACACGCTCATTAGAGATGAGCGAGTACTGTTTGGATCAGCCGATCCGAACAGCACTCACGCATTGAAATAAATGGAAGCACCTGGTACTTCCGCTTTGACGCCGGCCGGCCGCTTAACCTCCCGCGTTCCAGCTACGTCCATTCATTTCAATGCGTGCGTGCTGTTCGGAGCGGCTGATCCGAACAGTACTCGCTCATCTCTAATTTGCTCATCACAAAACCTATGTACATTTTTTTTATGTTTTACTACTACCTATTGCTTGAGGCTACCGTATTGGGTATACGGGGGTCTCAGGTGTACAGAAGTAAGGAGGCCACACAAATCATTCTCAAATTCTCATACTTAGATGATCTAAGTTAGGATTTTCCTTTGATGGCTGGCACACTGTGGGTTGTAAATTTATGACTCTTGCCCACTGGTGATCTAGAGTGAGGAGTTTTATGACATACAGTCTTCCACTATCAGAAATGAGTAAATTAACCCTTTAATGGCTAAATAATAATAATAATAATAATAATAAAATAGCATATAATAATGGGGGTGACTGTGGCACAAAAGGGGACAAGATTGCTATGTGAAAGGAACCAAAAGGGAATGAGCATGATGGGATGCTTGTGTTCACTGAAAGGCGTTCTGGGCCTAGACAGAGAAGGGAAAAAGAAATGTAAATTCTGTTAAGGTGTACAGATGGGACATGGCTGCTGGCAGTGAGGAGAAGTTGAGCAGGGGAACCCATGCTGAGATTTTGTACCAAGGTGCATGAGCCTCAAGTTATGCTCTGGTAATAATAAAGGTTACAGCTCCATCTCTCGAGCTATGCACTTACAGTCAAATTGCTTAGGAGACTACAGGGAGGAGGATTATTGCACTGCCCCCCAGCAGCTAGGTATATACAGTATTAGTCTTTAGCTGCCCATGAGATGCTGTGCAAAGACATCATGGGCCTGACAATATAGGAAAGAGAAATATAAAAGTCTAGATGGCCTTTGATCAGGAGCTCGATTACAGGGTTAGGAAGGAAATATATATGAAAGAAACTAGACAGATATCCGGGTGAGGGGTGCAGGAATTTTTGGCTCATAATGCATACAATGAAATTATAATCTGGACTGTAATGTCTATTCATTCTTTCCTGCTGTTGAGATGGTTGTTATCTGAACATCTAGCTAGGTTCACACTAACATTTCGGGTCTCCTTTGTTCGGGTCCGCATGGAGACCTGAAAGACCGCGACCCTGTCCGCTTAAAAAGTTACACACGGAAACCCGCAGAACCCATAGGTTTCAGTAGTAAAGTCCTCCTTGCAGGACTTTTCTCAATTCTGGACAATTATGGACCCACAAAATTGTCTACTCACTGGAAATCCTGTACTGGATTTCTTGTTAGTGAGTGATCCGGGTGACAGCACATGTGCCAAAAGAGAGGGCTCTGAGTGCCCCCTAGCACACGTGCCATAGGTTCGCCAACACTTGTCTAGATGAATCTAAAAAAAGAGAACAGCTAGAAGGCAACCAAATTCCATGTGTTTGTTCTTCCTGTCATCCTTTGTTGACACTGTGAGAATACAGATCGAACTGACTGGTTTCCAGAAATAGAAGCTTTAGAGAATCTTGGCCCTCAAATCTTGTAAATCCTGAGAACACAATCAAATTATCCTGAAGGGGGTAATATGACATAAAATAACAAAGAACCTATTTACTGGACAAATTCACCTCTGTTTAAATGGCCCAATCAACCTACATATATATTTGGGTAGGGTCATAGAGGTCATGTGGGTAGACAGGGGTGTCAATGCTGCAGCCAAGTAAACAAATAGCAGCAGGGAGCATTGGAACAATGGCTCTTGAATGGCAATAACACATCTTTTATTATTTTATGCAATTTCACTTCCTTGGGATTTTTTGATTTTATCCTAGAAAACCTTTCAGATTGTATTACTAGAATATTACCTTTTTTTTTTTCTTTTAAAAAAAAAAAAAAAAAAAGCTTTTATGTTCAACATATTTTTATGAGATTTAAAAAAAAAATGCTATTATTTCTATAGTAATTTAATTCTATAGTTTAAAAAAGTACTGCAATTGACACAAAATTGAATGACAATGGCCACTTGTGCATGTGGATATTTTTGTTGTTGTTGCAGTTATCTCATTTAGATTACAGTAAAGACTGAGAGGATTACAATAGAAGATCATCTTTCGTATCCACTAACGCCAATAGTAAAGCATCTTATCTACTCCACCTCCCCATGAAGCATACAATGGATTGCTCTTTAGGCATTATTTACATGACCATGGATAAAAACAGCCATGAAAAGCAAACAAAACAGGTGTCTTTTTTCATGGCCATTTTGCACCTCTCTTGGACCCATTTTCACATCAACAAACCCATGAAAATGGACAAAAGTAGGACAAGTTCAACCAAAAACAGAGATTTGGATACCCACTTTGTAATTAATGTGTTGGAAAAGCAGCGGTATGACCATTTGTGATGTTTGTGTGAATGGGGTCTTACAGAATGGAGTAGAAGCTCAGGCAAGAAGGCAGAACCCATACATGTACAGAAAAAGGAATTTGAGAAAACCTACGCTCAATCAAAAAAAGCGGTATCTTTATGAATAAAAATAAAATTGGTAATACGTTCCATTTAAGGTTTGGTTTTAATAAATAGGTATGAACATTTTGCATTTATGCTACTCACTCTGTCCTGAAAGCAGACGGTGACTGCTATAACCAAAGTACATGTCCATACCAACATAATGTATGCATCATAACTTGTCATAACAGTATGTCCTAGTAGTCAAAGTCCCTGAAACCTGCTCTTGCAAGCGGAATTACTAAATACTAGCACAACCTCATACTGTCAAAGTAGGTTTTTGCTTTGCGCTACAAGAAATATAAAGGAATTTGTTACTGTAGTTTGGAGAAGTTTTTAATTCAAATTTTGCTATCGAAAAGAAAAGAAAAGTGACAAAAAGATTTAATAAGATGCTAGCATTTCCTTCATTATCCCATTTTTACTTGAATTCCATACGGACTTCAATTAAAACTGTGGAAATACAGAGAAAAATTTTCCAATTCTCTCCTTCAGAGATTTTTCTTCAGTACGAAAAGGGAAAGTTCTAAAATTAAAGGGATTAAGTGTCTATGAGTCTGGCTGTCCACGGGCATATCAGACGCATGTCCCAGGTAGTACTGTCCCCTAGACACAGACTCATAGAATCATAGATTTATATGATGTTGTACACCATTGCCTCACCACAGGACTACTTTTCCATACTGTTATCACGATGGGACAGTAGTTCTATGGTGAGTCCTGCAGTGCGTCACAGCATCATTGACAAGTCAGAAATTCTGCAGACTGAGAAATACAGTTGAAATACAGACAATATTTTCTGGACCATGAAAACTTTGTGCAGCTTGCCTCAGGCTAAGGCCTCACATTGCGGAAACAGTGGATACAGTGGATTAATGGATTGAGCTATATTTTTCTCATTCCTTTTGTATCCATTATGCAACAGAAAAAGCTGCGTTTATGCAATGTGGGGTGTTAGACTTAGGGTACAGACATACGTTGAGGCAACAATATGCTTCCACCTATAGCAACACAGTACAGAGTACAATACTGCTAGAAAAACTTAGATAATAACACCAGTTTAGGTATCGTACAGTTAAGTCTGTTTTCTAACACATTGTCAGTTGAAATAGCAGCAGGTTTAAAGGGGTTCTGCAGAACTCCAAAACATGGCTACTTTCTTCCACTCAGGAAGTGACATCATGTCCGTTGGTCACATGGCAATGCCACAGCCAAATCCCATTAAAATGATATGGACTAAACTTCATCATGGCTAGGTGACCAATGGACATGATGTCACTTCCGAGAAGAAGAAAACAGCCAAGATTTTGAAGATCCTGCACAACCCTTTTAATGAGACAGCAGGGCTGTGGAGTCAGTAGGTTCTGACTTTTGTATTTTTTCACAGGCTGACTACAACTCCTTCTCAAATGGCTGACAGCCATGGCCTGACAGAAGCAGTAAAACTTCTCTAATTCAGGAAAGAAATAGTGGTTAAATTCATATGACAGTAAATATCCAACAAGATATAAATTAAATGTACAATACCGATAACTGTATAGAATAGTTTAAAATACCCATTTTATTTTGAAGCTATAGTCCGTTGGTGACTTCTTCCAGTTGGTCCCCAACTCTGCCAGTGAGACAGGCTTGCTAACATGAGTCAACATTATTACATTGTCGGGAATAGGCCTATTTAATTCCACCTAAAAATAGCACCACTCTTTTTTTTTTTCTTTTTTTTTTTTACTGAAATAAAAGACTCTACAAATGGAGATACCGTATATACTTGAGTATAAGCCGACCCGAATATAAGCCGACCCCCCTAATTTTACCACAAAAAACTGGGAAAACTTATTGACTCGAGTATAAGCCGAGGGGGGAAATGCAGCAGCTACTGGAAAATTTCAAAAATTAAAATGGTTGGAGTTTTTGGGTGTAGTAGTTGCTGGGCGCTGGGGAAGGGGAGGGGGTGTTTTGTTTGTCTGTCTGCCCCTTCCCTGAGCTTGAGGACTGCTCCCCCCCCCCCCACTTGGAATTCAGCCTGGCTGACTATATGGTATCTGCAGTGCTCCTATTAACTCCTTCCCGATGGAACAGGAGCACTGCAGATACCCTATATTCAGTAGACTGGGCACTGTCAGACACAGGGATACCTAATGTGTATGTGTTTCACAGTCATTTTCTACTTTTGTGTCTATTCTAGGGAAAGGAGGGATTTAGAACTTCTAATTTTTATATTTTTTTTTCAAGCTTCTTTTTTTCCCCACTATTTTATGGGAGGTTCTATACATTGATATTGCTGCTGGTCATCGTAGACCTTCCCCCCTAAAAAAAAAAAAAAAAAAAAATAATATTTTTTTTCATGCTGACTCGAGTATAAGCCGAGGGGGCTTTTTCAGCACAAAAATTGTGCTGAAAAATTTGGCTTATACTCGAGTATATACGGTAAGTTGTGCTGTTGCTATAAAAAAACCCCAAAAGAAAACAAACAAACCAAAAAAAAATCCACCTCAAAATCCTGACCAAAAAGACGGCTCCTATTGAAATCAATGGGAGCCAGTCAGGTCTTTTTTCCTGGAGCCGTTTGCTCCGGGAAAAAGAAGCGACATGCTCATTTTTCAGGCCGATTCTCCTCACGATTGAGCCTTAGATTAGCTTTAGATAGATAGAGCCTTAGATTGAGCCTGAAAACACTCCCTCCTCTTGACTAGGCCCATTCATTGGGCCTAATTCGGAGCGGCGTTCTACCCATTTTTTGGTCCGGAACATGAGGAACCAAAAAACCCTGTGTGAGCTTACCCTTAGGCTAAGGCCCCACATTGCGGAAACACAGCTTTTTTTTGTTGCAGATTTTGTTGCATTTTTTTTGAGCCAAAGTCAGGAGTGGGTTGAGCAGAAAGGAGAATTATAACGGTTTCCTATATATTTCCCATTCCTTTTGTAGCCACTCTTAGGTTTGGTTTAAAAAACCACAACAAAATTTGCAACAAAAAAAGCAGCTTTTCAGCAACGTGGGGCCCTAGCCTTAGATACTCAACGCAGTTTCCATCATTTTGTAATCTGTGGTTGGTTACTATAGGCCATTTTAAGAAATCTGCCCCAACAGGTTCTTTATGTGCCTACAAATTCAAATTCATATTATTTCCCCTTACGCCAAACAGCAGCACAAGATGGGGTATTCCTGCCCCTGTGTGCTGTTAGGACAGGTGGAACTTTTAATTAGCTAACAGTTTTTCCCCCTATAAGAGGCCAAAGCGACCTCCTCCCCCCTGTGTTTTTTTCTGTCCTGTCCGACTGGACAGGTGGAGGAGGCTGTGGCCTCCTCTATGGTTTAGAATAAGGTGTCTTAGATCCTTTCTTCTCTTTCCCTTCTTTCTGAGTGAAAGATCTAGGTTTATACTGCAGTCTTTTGTCTTACCTGCCTTGTGCAGGTTACTGACTTTTTCAGCTGCAGTTCATTTACTGCCTGCAGTAAGGTAAGCCGTGTCCTCTTTCAGCTTTCCCTCTGTGTTCACTGCAGAGACTAAAAGCACTAATTTCTATTGCTATGGGCACTCTGTCAACTTCACAATATCGAAGTCGATTCACCGCCATTATGGTAAGATCCAACCAAATTTTTGTATTTCTTGCGGTTTTTCAATGTGCATTTAACTCCTAAGCGGGGACTATATGCTGTGAACCTAAAAGAAGGGTTCAGATACCTATGTACTATCATTACTTATTAGGTGCATATTTGCTTATTGCTCACATGATGGTGGATGCTCTAAGGCAATTTGTTGTAAGGTTATGCATGTCTGCACTGCTGTCAGTACGGGGTCCTCCAGCTAGGAGCCCTTCATTTATTGTTGTCATCTCCTGGGTGAAGGAGTACATGAGATTTCTGGTAAGGTTCCCTCTCCCAGTTTTCATAAGAGGTCTTACTTAGAAATAGAAGCCCTAGTGGCTCAAGCTGTAGGGTTACAGACTTGTATGCCTGAATCCACAGTATCCTGGGTTCAATCCCAGTTGCACTTTGCATTTGTGATATGAAAAAAAAAAAAAAAAAAAAAAGTTAATAAGGTACTTGTGGTTCTCATGGTCCATTCACATGGAGAAAGTCTCTAAACTTCATGCTGGACTCTGTCTGCTTGAAAATCTCCCTCCTCTAAGTGGGAAAAGATCATATCAGCAGTGCATTATTTATAGGTGAAACAGCGGGTTTCCATCCTAACTGCCAAAGGTTACTGGACCTTATGTCAGGGTCTGCAGTTGCAGTCCCTTGGGCCATATAGCGCATGCGGCCTGCAGAAGGTAAGTCTGAGGCCTGGAATCACAACCCGTGGGGCCTGGAGGGGCTTCATTTTAAGGGCTGGATGTCCATGTCCAGATAGTCTGTACCCTGTTGACCACAGAGACAGCCTTCTCCGGTAGAGAGCGCATCCATACGGGCAAGGAGGAATTGGATGAAGGAGGCTGTGTCATCCAGCTGACAAAAAACTCAGCAGTCTGGGTCAAGCCAATTTAGTTATTCCTCAAAATTTGTCTTTCATCCAGGTGGTGTTCCATCTTAAGGACGGGATGTCCATGGTCCAGCTAGCGCTGGACCCTGTTGACTATAAACGCCTCTCTCTCACTAGTGGGGCGAATCTAGAGAAAAGTTCCATAGGAATAAAGTGGAACTGGATGAAGAGTTCATGGTCCAGTTTACCTGGACCCTGTTGCCCACTGATGCATCCCTCTCGGGTGGAGAGTGTCCACGGTCCAGCTAAGGCCGGACCCTGTTGACTACCTATGTCTCCCTCTCTGGTGGAGAGCACATCAAGATAAGCGTTCCATAGGAGGAACATGAAATTGAATGTAGAGTCCACGGTCCAATTTATCTGGACCCTGTTGACCACTGATGCATCCCTCTCTGGTGGAGAGTGTCCACGGTCCAGCTAAGGCCGGACCCTGTTGACTACCTATGTCTCCCTCTCTGGTGGAGAGCACATCCAGATAAGCATTCCATAGGAGGAACATGAAATTGAATGTAGAGTCCACGGTCCAATTTATTTGGACCCTGTTGACCACTGATGCATCCCTCTCTGGTGGAGAGTGGCCATGGTCCAGCTAAGGCCGGACCCTGTTGACTACCTATGTCTCCCTCTCTGGTGGAGAGCACATCCAGATAAGCGTTCCATAGGAGGAACATGAAATTGAATGTAGAGTCCACGGTCCAATTTATCTGGACCCTGTTGACCACTGATGCATCCCTCTCTGGTGGAGAGTGGCCATGGTCCAGCTAACGCCAGACCCTGTTGACTACCTATGCCTCCCTCTCTGAGGAGAGCACATCTAGATCGGCTGGGTAGGCTATTTGGTCTCATCATATGTCCGCCTGATCACGGCTTATCCAAGATCCATCGGTCCTTCAACTTGTTCAAGCCAGACATATACATAAGGACCCTCCCTCTTCAGGGCATCAAGCAACTTTATCTAGACAGCTCTCCCATTCGGCAAATCCTTGGCCCCCCCACACCTTCACAAAGGTAGTGGCCCCGGTCGTAGCCGCCCTGCGCCTCCAAGGGATCTTATTGTCCCATAACTAGACAAATGGCTCCTAAAAGCCCGGTCAAAGGAGGTGCTTGCCACACAGTTGGAATCCACTGTGGCTTTCCTAAATGAGCTGGGCTGGCTAATAAACTGGCAGAAGTGGGTAGTGGTTCCATCTACCCCGATTCAATTTCTGGGTTTATCTTGGATTCTCTCAGCATGATGATCTCCCTGCCTCCTCCTTGGAAGGAGAAGATTGGTCAAGCGGCTCATCACCTATCCACAACCCGGAAGGTTACTATCAGGACCGCCATGAAGGTCCTAGGTCTCATGTCCGCAGCCATCAAGGCAGTTCTGTGGGCCTTATGGCACATGCGACCCTTACAGTGCGAGATCCTGAGAGTCGGGAACCACAGTCCTTCGGGGCTACAGAAGCCTATCCAGTTATCCATCAGTACCCGTCGATCACTGGCTTGGTGGTCCCAGCTCAGAGACGGGAAATCTACGGTCCAGACATCCTGGACCCTGTTGACCACAGATGCCTCCCTCACAAGATGGGGAGTGCTTCTGGGGGAGACCCCGATACGTGGGACCTGGAACCAGCTTAGAGAAGGCTCATTTGTCCAACTGGCGAGAGCTCACTGCGGTGCACCGTGTGCTTCTAATGTTTGCACCCCACCTGCAAGGGAAAGCTGTGAGAGTGAGAACAGACAACTTAACAGCAGTCCGATATATCAGCAAACAAGGGGGGAACCAGATCCCCCTCGCTTCTGCAGGTGAAAAATCTAATATTCTCCTGGTGGAGAGGAATCTTTCTCAACTATCAGCGGTTCATATTCAAGGTGGGCTGAACATCCTTGCGGATCAGCTAAGCAGAGGCCTGGTGACGACAGGCGAATGGTCCCTAAATCCGGACATCTTTCATCATCTCACTGAGATGTGGGGTCTCCCCGAGGTGGACCTGATGGCCACCCAGTACAACGCCAAAGTGACGTGGTTTTGCTCCCTCTACCGGGAAGACAATCCTTTGGCGGTAGATGCCCTGTCAATACCTTGGAGGTTCAAACTGGTATACGTTTTTCCTCCTATTCTGATGATTCCGAAGGTATTGGCGAAACTCAGGCAGGACCAGACTTCGGCAATAGTGATCATGCCGTTCTGGCCAAAAAAGGGCATGGTTTACCCACCTCATCCTAATGAGTCAAGGGACCTACTGGAGGCTTCCACAACTCCAAAACCTGGTAATTCTGAACTGACAGCGGTTCTTCAGGGGCTTTGTTCTCCCCCCTTTGAACTCTTAACAGAAGTGGACTGGAGATATCTCTCCTGCAAGGTAACCTTCTTGTTGGCAATTACCTCTGCCAAAAGGATTGGAGAATTACAAGCTTCGGCTGCCTCGGAGCCATTCATTACCTTTTTCCCTGATAGGGTTCAACTTGGGTTCATCCAGGGATTTTGTCCTAGGGTCGCATATATCTGCGCATATATTTGGATTGTACAGCTTCCTTTTGAAGAACCTGCTCATCAATACCTACGGCCATAACAAAGGTGTTAAAGCCTCTAAAGCCACCCTGTCAAGATGGATCAGGGAGGCCATCGCTTGCTCTCTTCGCGCTCAAGACCTACCAGTACCGGAATTGGACCAACTTCCCGGTCAGAGAGACGCTCGCTCTCCTTAGAGCAGATATGTTCTGCTGCTTCCTGGAGGTTTCATCTGATGTTCGCCAGACACTGCAGATTGGACTGGCGCAGCTCAGAGGCCACAGCCTTCGGACATTCTGTCTTGGCATCTGCTTGCCAAGATCTCCCACCCTAGTTGGGATTTTACTTGCTAGATCCCCATCTTGTGCTGCTGTTTGGCGTAGGGGGAATGGAAGATTATAAAGATAATCTGTTTTCCCTTAGCCCAAACAGCAGCACAAGGCTCCCTCCCATTGTTTATGGTAATGTTTGTATTGTTATATTGCCTTTTATACTTTTTGACTAACACAGGGGGGAGGAGGTCGCTCTGGCCTCTTATAGGGGGAAAAACTGTTAGCTAATTAAAAGTTCCACCTGTCCTAACAGCACACAGGGGCAGGAATACCCCATCTTGTGCTGCTGTTTGGGCTAAGGGAAAACAGATTATCTTTATAATCTTCCATTAATGCACATTACAGACTCACATTGTAAAATGTAACAGTAGACTTGTCATTAAATATATTATATATATATATATATATATATATATATATATATATATATATATATATTATACATACAGTCCTATGAAAAAGTTTGGGCACCCCTATTAATCTTAATCATTTTTAGTTCTAAATAATTTGGTGTTTGCAACAGCCATTTCAGTTTGATATATCTAATAACTGATGGACACAGTAATATTTCAGGATTGAAATGAGGTTTATTGTACTAACACAAAATGTGCAATATGCATTAAACCAAAATTTGACCAGTGCAAAAGTATGGGCACCTCAACAGAAAAGTGACATTAATATTTAGTAGATCCTCCTTTTGCAAAGATAACAGCCTTTAGTCGCTTCCTGTAGCTTTTAATCAGTTCCTGGATCCTGGATGAAGGTATTTTGGACCGTTCCTCTTTACAAAACAATTCAAGTTCAGTTAAGTTTGATGGTCGCCGAGCATGTACAGCCCGCTTCCAATCATCCCACAGATGTTCAATGATATTCAGGTCTGGGGACTGGGATGGCCATTCCAGAACATTGTAATTGTTCCTCTGCATGAATGCCTGAGTCGATTTGGAGCGGTGTTTTGGATCATTGTCTTGCTGAAATATCCATCCCCGGCGTAACTTCAACATCGTCACTGATTCTTGAACATTATTCTCAAGAATCTGCTGATACTGAGTGAAATCCATGCGACCCTCAACTTTAACAAGATTCCCAGTGCCAGCATTGGCCACAAAGCCCCAAAGCATGATGGAACCTCCACCAAATTTTACAGTGGGTAGTAGAGATGAGCGAACACTAAAATGTTCGAGGTTCGAAATTCGATTCGAACAGCCGCTCACTGTTCGAGTGTTCGAATGGGTTTCGAACCCCATTATAGTCTATGGGGAACATAAACTCGTTAAGGGGGAAACCCAAATTCGTGTCTGGAGGGTCACCAAGTCCACTATGACACCCCAGGAAATGATACCAACACCCTGGAATGACACTGGGACAGCAGGGGAAGCATGTCTGGGGGCATAAAAGTCACTTTATTTCATGGAAATCCCTGTCAGTTTGCGATTTTCGCAAGCTAACTTTTCCCCATAGAAATGCATTGGCCAGTGCTGATTGGCCAGAGTACGGAACTCGACCAATCAGCGCTGGCTCTGCTGGAGGAGGCGGAGTCTAAGATCGCTCCACACCAGTCTCCATTCAGGTCCGACCTTAGACTCCGCCTCCTCCGGCACAGCCAGCGCTGATTGGCCGAAGGCTGGCCAATGCATTCCTATGCGAATGCAGAGACTTAGCAGTGCTGAGTCAGTTTTGCTCAACTACACATCTGATGCACACTCGGCACTGCTACATCAGATGTAGCAATCTGATGTAGCAGAGCCGAGGGTGCACTAGAACCCCTGTGCAAACTCAGTTCACGCTAATAGAATGTATTGGCCAGCGCTGATTGGCCAATGCATTCTATTAGCCCGATGAAGTAGAGCTGAATGTGTGTGCTAAGCACACACATTCAGCACTGCTTCATCATGCCAATACAATGCATTAGCCAGTGCTGATTGGCCAGAGTACGGAATTCGGCCAATCAGCGCTGGCTCTGCTGGAGGAGGCGGAGTCTAAGGTCGGACCTGAATGGAGACTGGTGTGGAGCGATCTTAGACTCCGCCTCCTCCAGCAGAGCCAGCGCTGATTGGCCGAATTCCGTACTCTGGCCAATCAGCGCTGGCCAATGCATTCTATTAGCCCGATGAAGTAGAGCTGAATGTGTGTGCTTAGCACACACATTCAGCTCTACTTCATCGGGCTAATAGAATGCATTGGCCAATCAGCGCTGGCCAATGCATTCTATTAGCTTGATGAAGCAGAGTGTGCACAAGGGTTCAAGCGCACCCTCGGCTCTGATGTAGCAGAGCCGAGGGTGCACAAGGGTTCAAGTGCACCCTTGGCTCTCCTACATCAGAGCCGAGGGTGCGCTTGAACCCTTGTGCAGCCTCGGCTCTGCTACATCAGAGCCGAGGGTGCGCTTGAACCCTTGTGCACACTCTGCTTCATCAAGCTAATAGAATGCATTGGCCAGCACTGATTGGCCAGAGTACGGAATTCGGCCAATCAGCGCTGGCCAATGCATCCCTATGGGAAAAAGTTTATCTCACAAAAATCACAATTACACACCCGATAGAGCCCCAAAAAGTTATTTTTAATAACATTCCCCCCTAAATAAAGGTTATCCCTAGCTATCCCTGCCTGTACAGCTATCCCTGTCTCATAGTCACAAAGTTCACATTCTCATATGACCCGGATTTGAAATCCACTATTCGTCTAAAATGGAGGTCACCTGATTTCGGCAGCCAATGACTTTTTCCAATTTTTTTCAATGCCCCCGGTGTCGTAGTTCCTGTCCCACCTCCCCTGCGCTGTTATTGGTGCAAAAAAGGCGCCAGGGAAGGTGGGAGGGGAATCGAATTTTGGCGCACTTTACCACGCGGTGTTCGATTCGAACATGGCGAACACCCTGATATCCGATCGAACATGTGTTCGATAGAACACTGTTCGCTCATCTCTAGTGGGTAGCAAGTGTTTTTCTTGGAATGCTGTTTTTTTTGGACGCCATGCATAACGTCTTTTTGTATGACCAAACAACTCAATCAGTCCACAGGACCTTCTTCCAAAATGAAGCTGGCTTGTCCAAATGTGCTTTTGCATACCTCAGGCGACTCTGTTTGTGGCGTGCTTGCAGAAGCGGCTTCTTTATCATCACTCTCCCATACAGCTTCTCCTTGTGCAAAGTGCGCTGTATAGTTGACCGATGCACAGTGACACCATCTGCAGCAAGATGATGCTGCAGCTCTTTGGAAGTGGTCTGTGGATTGTCCTTGACTGTTCTCACCATTCTTCTTCTCTGCCTTTCTGATATTTTTCTTGGCCTGCCACTTCTGGGCTTAACAAGAACTGTCCCTGTGGTCTTCCATTTCCTTACTATGTTCCTCACAGTGGAAACTGACAGGTTAAATCTCTGAGACAACTTTTTGTATCCTTCCCCTGAACAACTATGTTGAACAATCTTTCTTTTCAGATCATTTGAGAGCGGGCTGTCCATGCTCGGCGACCATCAAACTTAACTGAACTTGAATTGTTTTGTAAAGAGGAATGGTCCAAAATACCTTCATCCAGGAACTGATTAAAAGCTACAAGAAGCGACTAGAGGCTGTTATCGTTGCAAAAGGAGGATCTACTAAATATTATTGTCACTTTTCTGTTGAGGTGCTCATACTTTTGCACCGGTCAAATTTTGGTTTAATGCATATTGCACATTGTGTTAGTACAATAAACCTCATTTCAATCCTGAAATATTACTGTGTCCATCAGTTATTAGATATATCAAACTGAAATGGCTGCTGCAAACACCAAAATATTTAGAACTAAAAATGATTAAGATTAATAGGGGTGCCCAAACTTTTTCATAGGACTGTATGTCTTTCACTGGCTTATGATGTACAGAAGTTAAAAATAGACAAAGTTGTAAAAAATGAAAAAACGCCAATGTCAGTTTTCATGCCTGACTCAGCAGAAGATGATGCTTTGCTCAGAATGGCAAAAGTTGAATTTACATAACTCATACTGAGTGCTAAAATGTTTTAATATCAGAGTAGACATCACTCTCAATTCTTTCGAGGACAATAACTGCTTTGTAAGCAGTATCTGCTGAGCTTTGTATAGATGTGTTTTGGATTTTTTTGGAAGGTAGAACATTTGAAGGGCAGCACCTATTTCCGATAAAGAAATTGCAAGAAAAAGAAACACCCTTTCATTTCTGAAACATGGCAAGACATTTCAATCAATTATTAGATTGTTGCATCCTATATTTTCATTGAACCTTAACAGAACCAGTATGGAGAACCTGTCAGAAGGTGCATGCTGTCCTAACTGCAGGCAGCACAAAATACGGGATTCCCACATTAGAAAGATCTAAGAGGCAGATATTAAAAAAGTCCGAATGAAAACAAATGCCCCACAGATGCAAAATGGCCATGAAAAAAAATAAACGCTTCATTAGTTTTTCATTTTTCGTGTGACTGTAGCCTAATACTTAGTGTAAACATTACAATACACTGGCTGATGCTGGATAACAGATCTGGTGCCTCTTTAGGCTATCTGGTTTAACTTTAGACTGTATATATACTGGATTACTTTGTGTGTCGCATATTAAGCTACGCTCCTTTCCCATTAAAGGGGCTCTATCACTAGGAAAAGTCATTTTTAACTAATCACACCTTTGCATAGCCCTTAGAAAGTCTATTTCACACCTACCTTTTGTATGTAGATTGCCTCACTGGTTTCTGAATAAGTCCGTTTATATTCATATGCTAATTAGACTAGTGCACGATAGATCGTGCACACCTCTCCTATTGTTTTCTATGGGAGGCTGCTGCTGCTGCTGATGACTCAGCTTCCTGTTTGCTTCACACACATAGAAGATAATGGGAGAGAGGAGGCTGCTGGGAACTTCCTGAGCTGGCTGGAGGCTCATTAGCATATGAATAAAAACGGACTTATTCAGAGACCACTAAGGCAATCTACATACTAAAGGTAAGTGTGGAATAGCCTTTCTAAAGCCTATGCAAGCATGTGTTTAGATAAAAATGACTTTTCCCAGTGATAGAGCCCCTTTAAACTATGCCTCATTATTGGGAAGGTGCAAAAAGTGACATGCTTAAAGTTTAAGTTTTTTTTTAAATTTTTTCATAAATCAATAGCACAGGTGAATGGAACAAACTGTGTAATATATTTTATTAAAGAAAAGTGCCTGTGTTTTCACTGATTTGCCCCTTTCTGCTACTGACCAAGTCTGAACAACAGATGTCTATGGAGAAGGAAAGGAGGAGGGCTCCTCAATGCAGACAGACATAGAGAGACCGTTCTCTTTCACAACACAGCCTGGTAATCAGGTATTCATATCCATCCTTGCCCTGACAGATAAGACTCCTTTAATAATCTGTCCCTCTCCTTCATTGACAGCATTGCAAACTAATCTCCTTATAAATTGTGGTTTGGACCAAAATCACTCAAATAAGAAATAAAGACAGAAGACATGCAAAGGAACTTTTTTTTTTTTTTTTTTTTTTTTGAAGTGTATTACAATTTTTCTTCCCTTCGCCCACACTATTGATTTAAAAAAAAAAAAAAAAAAGTACACTGTATCAAATTCGGTAAAAGTTTATCCTGGCACCTTTTCCATTCATATGACATTTCATTAGTAAATCTGCATAAATGTTTATTAAGACCACCATTTTGTTGGCATTTCTGATTTTAATTTGTGGTCTAACCGTGTTAACAACATCTGCAAGGAGTTTGTATGTTCTCCCCGTGTTTACGTTGAATTACTCCCATACTCCAAAGACATACTGATAGGGGAAAAAATGTACATTGTGATCCCTATATCGGGCTCCTAATCTACATATAAAAAAAACCCTCCGCAACTGGCCCCACCAGCTACCTAGGCACAATTTTTGGCACCAACCAGTTACAGTTTCATGAATGTGCTCCACAACTGTAAAATGAAGTGGGCATAGAGAGTGGTCTCCTCTGGGCAGCTCCCCTCTGGTCCAGCTTGACCAACAGGAAGGAAGAGACCTGTTAACTCAAACTCAATTGGAGGGCTGAACCTAGAGACAGCTGCAGGGTGGACAATTCTGCCTGTGCCTAACTCTTCTGGGTCCACATTCTTCTGCTTAGCCAGGAACTAGACACATTCATAAACTGAGACTTTCATGTGTAATTTTACACCAGTTAGGTGTGTGTTAAAACAATTAAAAGGGAAACATCTTTAGGCTGGGACCCCATGTTGCGGAAACCCAGCATTTTGGCTGCGGAGGAAACTCTGCAGCAAAAAATGATGGTTTTTACAGTACCTGCAAAGTGAACAGGAAGTGAAGTGCATTCTGGCTAATCCCACCACACACCACAGAAAAAAATCTGCAGTGAAAAAGCAGCATTTTCAAACATGCTTTCAACATGTCAATTATACCTGCGGAAAACACTGGCGTTTTCCATAATAGTTATAATAGAGGCAGAAAGCCTGCTGAGGAAAACTATGCAGACTATGTGAAAAACGCTGTGTAAAAAATAGTGATGCATTCCTCTCCCCTCTACAATCTATTCTGAATGCAGTGGCCAGGCTCATTTATCAGTCTAGATGCTACAGCGATGCCTCAAGTTTGTGTCAGTCACTACATTGGCTGCCTATTCATTACAGAATACAATACAGGTAGTCCTCGACTTACGACGTTGATCCGTTCTTGTGCGGCGTCGTAAACCGAATTTCGACGTAAGTCGGAAACCTACCATACCGATGCCGCGTAGGAACGGATCACAGTGATTTAGTGTGCAGCGGCTCGTAACAGCAAGCTGCCAGCGCTCTTCCGATGAGCAAGGACGAGCCTGCTGTAGAACCAGCATTAATTTGCCGCAGGCTAGTCCTTGCTACTCGGGAGTGCTGGCAGTTTTCTGTTACAAGGGAGCTCTCATCTCTAGTCGTAACCACGAAACGTCGTAACCCGAGACCGTCGTAACCCGAGGACTACCTGTATAAAGTTATCACCCTCATCCACAAGGCTCTCCATAATGCTGCACCTCCCTACATTTCCTCCCTCATCTCTGTCTACCGCTCAACCCGTGCTCTCCGCTCACTCAATGACCTAACACTTACATCCTCTATTATCAGAACCTCCCACGCTCGTATACAAGACTTCTCAAGAGCTGCACCACCTCTCTGGAATGCTCTATCCCGGACAATCAGATTAACTCCTAATTTCTACAGCTTCAAGCGCAAATTAAAGACGCATCTTTTCAGACAGGTCTATCACAATTCCTAATGTAAACCCTTCCGTACCGTAATTAGAATCCCTAAGATGAACCCTCATCTGTTCCCCGATCCCTCATTACCCCACACGATATGATGCCGTTTCAGGCTAACTTTATATGTCCAGGCACCATCTGCATGTTAAAGGACACAACTGGTGATGGTTCATAAAGTTTTATGTTTGTGTAATGACAGTCACCTCTATTACAAAATTGTCTGACCTCTGCATAAGCAATGCCACCCCTGCTAACTTGTGTCACCCCCTCTACCTCATAGATTGTAAGCTCTTGTGAGCAGGGCCCTCAGTCCCATTGTGTGAAGTGACTATCTCTTTGTAATGTATGTTTTAGTCTGTACTTGAACCCTACTAATTGTACAGCGCTGCGGAATATGTTGGCGCTATATAAAATTTATTATTATTATTATTATTATTATTATGACCTAGTCTTGGATTAGCAGATAAATGTCAAATAGGGATCTGCCACTGATTAGCTCCAAACAGAAATATAATGTAAATGAAGCCAGAAGCAGATGGCTCTGTCCACTGTGTAGTGGCTGTGCAGGGCTACTGGTGATCACTTCCAATTCTAGCAAATGAGAGCTAAGCTGCAATAGTGTTTTGTTTTTTTGTTTTTCTTATTGATGACCAGGATATATGCAGCTATATGGACAATCGGCCATCACCAGTGGCTCTTGCTTCTGGCTTACCAGGGGAAAGCACACCAACCAGTTTTTCCAGCAGTACCAGGATATGTATGACTACATAGCAGCCTTTCAGATAAATAACCTTCCTTGTGTGATAAAGAGAGCGGCTCTGTGTTCTAAGCAAGGGGTGATGTCCATATGCTCTAATAGAGAGGGTACCTGAACTGTTAAAAATACTGTGAAATAATATTCTACCAGAACCATATCATTCACAGTCTGATTCGTTCTACTTCTATGCATAGTTGAAGAGCCATAGCATTACATATAATTAGGGGAGGCAGTTTACCATAGACTAAAGAGCCATTGCTGAAGAGCTCAGAGAAAATGCCCATTTTAATCAGGTCAATAGAAAACAAACCAATATAATGCAGACCCATTTGTATTGTTTAGTTCTAATTGAATGGTTTCTGTTTTACGAGTCCGCTGGAAACATGGCATGCTTATTTGTTTCTTTGAAGGTGTCAGATTTTCTTAGAATACTAATTAATTTTCTAGCCTAACTCCCTCTCTTATACTTGGTCCTCTCTCTTGTTGCCAAAACAGCCTTCAATTTGTTCATTCTGGTGAAGGAAGAACAAAGGTCATGAAGGTCGACAAGGTATATGAACAAACCAGCAGACACATTGAAGGCTGAGAAAGACGAGACACAAGTGTCTTCCCTTAATAAAAGCGCAAATGTTGTCTATGATGTTGGAACAGGATGATATTTATGATATACAATTTTACAGCTATTGCATATAAACTGGTAACTACAATGGGTAAAAGGCTGGGAAAAACAGCAATAAAAAAAAAAAAAGCTGAAACACAGCAAAGACAAATGAAGAGCCAAAGTCATGCAAAACGTTACATCTAAAAACACAATGTATGCAAATGTGGAAATCAAACAGAAAATGGCCAGAGAGTTGTTTTTGCAGATTGATATTCTAATCCTATTGTGAAAATAAAAGATCATAAAGTAAATACTTTAAAATGTAAATTGAAATTTGCAAAAGTGGTGTGAACGGCTTTCATTTACTGCCTCAGTGTGCTGAAAAATTTTAAGGATGAACGAGCAGGAAAACTGTTCCAAGGTGTTGCTTGACTTGGCCAGTTTTCTACTAAGGGTCACATGTTTCTCTTTGACTAAGCTCTATAAAATAACTCCTACCAACAACTTTCAAGAAATCTTTAAAAGAGTTCCAATATGTATTTGCTTTAATATCCGACTCTATAATCACAATACTGTTCGCATCTTCAATATTACAATTTTTTTTTATTTTTTTGTACACAGTCGGTATGTGCATTGCAGAGAATGAATACTTTGGTGTATTACTTTTCAATACTTTAAAAAAAAAAATAAGAAAAGGAAGATAAAATTTATTAGAACAAAAATTTTTGGATTTGTTGCAGAATTTCCACATTTCATTTAGAGGTTTGGCACCTGCTATTCAAAAAAATATGGATCTTCAATTTAAATTTACAGGAATGAATCGTGGCAAGCTGTACTCAAACAATTTTAATAACCTATTAAATTGCAACTTGTGATTAATTTTATAACTGCGTTCCTTTGGGGACCATTCTATCAAGATAAAGACAGATTTTTTTAATACTTTAAAGAGATAAATAGCATCATTAATCTGCAACATTTCTTTTCTATTATCTGAGAAAATGAGGAGTTATTTTATTTCGATCTGCAGGTAATTAGCCTCCGCTTGCCAGGCAGAAAATGTCTGTGTTGTAAAAATTAAATATGTGTCATTAAGTGGAATTTACCATAATGTCATTTATCTTCATATAGTTCATCAGTGACTGCAATGGGCCTGGGGATGCATCAGCTTTTGCAAAGGAAGCATTAAAACAAATTGAAAAACAGAATAATCCCAGACCCTCTTCAACACAGGCATGGCCATTTGGGTAATTAAATAGTGGTATTTAAAGTTTTAATTTAGATTTCCCCTCAGTTCATCAGCAGGCAAATGAGGTGCTCGTATTCAGAAATGTTTGTGCAGAAAGGTTCCATACAAAAAGTAGATTCATTGTGTCTAGCAGTATTCCAATTTCTCTTTGTATGCCCATACTTTATTGCTGAAATCCAGTAATACCAGAATTGGAACAAAAACATTATTGAATTAATGTTGCCACATCCAAAAATTAGACAATACACTCTATACAATTTACACGGTCGCTATTTTGACAGTGCTGCTAATAAAAGGAACGTCCATACTTAGCATTAATTTTAGAATATTAATTGTGTCAACGTTCTAAAATTATTTTTATAACTAGAAGAACTGTTAAAAAACCCCAAAACAAAACCCTAGATTTAACTTTTGAGTCTCGTGATCTTATAGGTAGGTCATTTATTTATGCTATATGCTTTACATAACATAATAGAGGAAAGGATTATAACCTACAGTAAAATACTGGAAGGTGACTCACAAAACCTAGGTAATTTTTAAACCAATCTCATTTTACAAAAAAATAAAAAAATAATTAGGGATTTTTCCACTTGGCCTGTTACTGCTTATGATATTCTGCAGAATAATATATTACATTCCATATTGCTTTTCACAGTAGATCTTTTACACCAGCTCTGCCAATCCACGACATTTTTTAATTGGGAGTATCTGTATAAAAAAAAAAATTAAAAGGTACACATGGTGCCCAAAAGAGACAAAAGCTGCTACTACAGCAGTTGTGTATTTCCCAACTGGATAATCATCTTAATGGTTGCAGACACTACAATACTTAATTGTGAAGTGCCTAACCTCTGTTCAAGCCCCCCACATAAATTAGCAGGCTAATGCTGGTCTGATGCAGAGATATAAATTTCATGATATTTTATTTTGCTTTTTTTTATGCAGCCATGCTATAATTAAGACTATAGTAAAATATTACACATTAAAACAACATGGTTTTTGTAGAGAATTTGGGGAGAATACTTTCAAAACACAAACATGCTCTGGGTATGGACCTTTTCCCCCTTTTCCCCCCTCACCTTCTGTCTCTATCCCTCTTCCTCATAGATTGTAAGCCCTCGCGGGCAGGGCCCTCTACCCCACTGTGCCAGTCGGTCATTGTTCGTATTATATCTACCTGTATATTCTGTGTACTGTATGTAACCCCCAAATGTAAAGCACCATGGAATTAATAGAGCTATATAACATAATAATAATAATAATAATAATAATAATAATAATAATAATAATAATAATAATAATAATAAATAATCAGGTTCTCTATAGGATTTGAAAAACAGCACAGGGAATTTCAGCGCAAAAAAAAGCTTAAAAAAAAAAACAGCGACCGAAAAAGCGTCAAAAACAGTGTCAAAACCAGCGTCCAATGCAAAAAAACAGCGTCCAAAAAAAGCGACGCTGAAAAATCAGTGCCAAAATCAGCTAGGCTTTTTTCACGTAGGTCAGTGCACACAAGAGTTTTTTGGCGCTGATTTTGACGCTGAACCCGCCTCAAAATCAGCCTCCAAAAAAAAGCCTCCCAATAGAACTCTATTGGGAGGCTTTTTTTGAAGGCTGATTTTGAGGCGGATTCAGCGCCAAAATCAGTGCCAAAAAAACTCTGTGTGAACTGACCCTACATGTTAAGAAATATAATTCTACATTAAAAAAAAAAAAAACACCATTTAAAAATAAATAGATGATGGATACCAAAGGTGGATCTGACAGTCCTGGTTTAATCAGTAGCGCGGTTGTTGCACCATCCACACTGTATTAGTCAATCAAGAGTCCTTTTATTATGGTCCTGTACACAAACTATTAAACAGAAAAATTCCTGTTGCTTAAAGATTGAGAACTAGAGCATTATTAGACATGGTCTACACTACTGTACCTATGGCTCTGTTCACACAGGCACTCTGTCTCTGTTGGGGGTTACCGTCCCCCATTCCAATTGAAAAACGCGAACAGAAAAGTCATGCAAGCAGAACTTTTCTCTCTGCATTTTTCAAGCGGAAACCCAGTGGACCCCATTATAGTCTATTTGTACTGCGGCTAACCATTTTTTTTTTAAAGTGGAGTAGGTTTCCGTTCTTTGGGTTCCCAAGTAGACCCAAAGAACGTACTGCTGAACGCTAGAGTGAACTTAGCATGAAAGTGGCAAGCACAATACGAAGCACAAGAAGGGAGTATACCATGTAAAGTTTATAAGCCTGCATGTGAATGTACATTTATTAAAAAAAAAAAAAAAAACAGCCTTTGTACAGTGGAGAGGTCTTCTCTGCACTCATCCATTTATGTGAAATTTTACTACAAGTTTCTGTTTCTTGATAGAACTCAAGGAAGTGAAACTAACTGGTGTATGGCCTGCTGTTGCTATTGCCCCCTCAAGCCCCCAGGCCACAAACTGTGTCAGGCTGTAGAGATAAGGGTCTCTTGGAGGACATGAATTCTCATGAGATTTATAAGCAGCTGCCACCTGTAGGCCTATAGTCAGGAGTTAACAGCTGCATTGCAAACCACTATGTATCACAAATGTACCTTGTATAACAGGTTGCTGTACTTTTTGAAAGGGAACAGAAAGGTGCATAGTTACACCTACTACTTCTTATATTTCCACATTCACAAAATTTTGGGGTTACTAAAAAGTCACTCGACATAATATACAAAGAAAAGTGTAAAGTTGGGAGGTTCATGATGCAACGAGTCAGTCACAAAAATGGCAGTACAACATGGAGCTGCTGTCCTTGGTAGTCTCTCTAGGTATAGTGGGGTACAGGTAAACCTAAACAAGTATCAGCAATAAAACATTCCTCAATAAGGAGCGCAGATAAAATAATTATAATCTGACCCGCAGAACGCTTTCACAAACTGAGGATCTGAAGAACCAAACATTATGTTAGCTCACCGAAAAGAGACATGGTGGCTTGTATAGTCAAATATATACTCAAGACTTGATGCACATATGCCTTGACATGGGCAGGTCTTCTGCAGTGGTGATCCTTTGTACAGTATGTTTAACCCCTTGCACATGGGACATAGAAAATAATAGCAATGTGCATGAAGCCCAATTGCAGAAAACTTATTTAAAAAAAAAAAAGTGCAAAAGGATCCACACAACATCCAGACATTGCCCAAGTCAGGAGTATGATGTCAATACCTGATCTATAAAACCATCTAGAAAATCATTTATTTCTTGCCATTCCCCTGGAAAAAAAATTGTTGTTTTTGTTTTTTAAATATGTTCATCCATTCAAAAAATACATTCAGGGGCTGTATATTTTGAATGGGTGAACATATTTTAAAAAGTGAAAACAAAAGGTTCCTGCCCACATGGAGAATGAAAGCTAGTTTGGTGGGGAGCACTCATGAAATCATTGCACAAGGTCCATCAATGTGTTGCAATGGCTCTATCCACTGTAACATGTGATGACTGCTCCTCCTATGCATACTTCAGAAATAGATACACATGGCACTGGATTACTTCCTCAGTGTAACAGCAGTATAAGGGTGCATGCACACTACGTAACGCCGGGCGTGTATGAGAGCCGTACACGCCGGCATTACAGCAGACTGCCGAACACTTCCCATTCACTTCAATGGGAGCGCTCGTAACAGCGGCGTTTACGAGCGCTCCCATTGAAGTGAATGGGAAGTGTTCGGCAGCCCTGCTGTAACGCCGGCGTGTACGGCTCTCATACACGCCCGGCGTTACGTAGTGTGCATGCACCCTAAGACAGCTTTCTGTTACACTGATACACAGACAGGAAGACAGAGATAGCGACGGGGAAAAGAGGCTTCCACATACATAAGCCAGGAGTTGAGCTTTACGGCGATTTTATTTTCCCGGATAACTAGGGACACAACATGCCACCTGAGCAGTGCCAAACACTACAAGGGAGCACAACATGCCACCTGAGCAGTGCCAAACACTACAAGGAGCACAACTTGCCACCTGAGCAGTGCCAAACACTACAAGGAGCACAACTTGCCACCTGAGCAGTGCCAAACACTACAAGGGAGCACAACATGCCACCTGAGCAGTGCCAAACACTACAAGGAGCACAACATGCCACCTGAGCAGTGCCAAACACTACAAGGAGCACAACTTGCCACCTGAGCAGTGCCAAACACTACAAGGAGCACAACTTGCCACCTGAGCAGTGCCAAACACTACAAGAGAGCACAACACGCCACCTGAGCAGTGCCAAACACTACAAGAGAGCACAACACACCAGCTAAGCAGTGCCAAACACTACAAGGGAGCACAACATGCCACCTGAGCAGTGCCAAACACTCCAAGGGAGCACAACATGCCACCTGAGCAGTGCCAAACACTACAAGAGAGCTCAACATGCCACCTGAGCAGTGCCAAACACTACAAGAGAGCACAACATGCCACCTGAGCAGTGCCAAACACTACAAGAGAGCACAACATGCCACCTGAGCAGTGCCAAACACTACAAGGAGCACAACATGCCACCTGAGCAGTGCCAAACACTACAAGGAGCACAACTTGCCACCTGAGCAGTGCCAAACACTACAAGAGAGCACAACACACCAGCTAAGCAGTGCCAAACACTACAAGGGAGCACAACTGGCCACCTGAGCAGTGCCAAACACTACAAGGGAGCACAACATGCCACCTGAGCAGTGCCAAACACTACAAGGGAGCACAACACGCCACCTGAGCAGTGCCAAACACTACAAGGGAGCACAACATGCCACCTGAGCAGTGCCAAACACTACAAGGAGCACAACATGCCACCTGAGCAGTGCTAAACACTACAAGGAGCACAACTTGCCACCTGAGCAGTGCCAAACACTACAAGGAGCACAACTTGCCACCTGAGCAGTGCCAAACACTACAAGGGAGCACAACACGCCACCTGAGCAGTGCCAAACACTACAAGGGAGCACAACATGCCACCTGAGCAGTGCCAAACACTACAAGGAGCACAACATGCCACCTGAGCAGTGCCGAACACTACAAGGAGCACAACTTGCCACCTGAGCAGTGCCAAACACTACAAGGAGCACAACTTGCCACCTGAGCAGTGCCAAACACTACAAGAGAGCACAACACACCAGCTAAGCAGTGCCAAACACTACAAGAGAGCACAACATGCCACCTGAGCAGTGTAAAATCCATAAGTTCTGGAAAAATACTGTACCTCTGGCAGCGAGGTGGCTCAGAGGTTAGCTCTGCAGCCTTGAAGTACTGGAGTCCTGGGCTCAAATCCTGCCAAGGACAACATCTGCAAGGAGTTTTTATATTCTCCCTGTGCTTGCAATGGTTTCCTCCCACGCTCCAAAAAGACATACTGGTACAGAAAAAAAATAATACTGTAGCTCTAGCTAGGGCTGGGCAATTCATCAAAGTGTAAAATCGACTGACAATCTGGTTATACAACGTGATTTTAGGCACATTAGTTAATTTGGTTCGTTTATTTCAGTATTCGTGGACATCTACCTGCAATTTAGGTCAGACCAAACACATCTGAACTGAAACTGCTATTATTATACTCCACATCCATTGGATGTGAGCAAACATAAGAGTTAGGGCCCCTTCACACGGAGTATACGTTCGCTGATTTTGAACTTGTAACATGTTCCGAATCAGCGGCGTTAAAACAGATCCCATTGCTTTCTATGGGAGCTGGCATACGCGCGTATCACATTGAAAGCTATATAGAAAAAGCAGCCCATTCATTTCTATGGGGAGGGCACCTATGCCGGCTCCCATAAAAAGCAATGGGACCAGCACCAGAGAAGAGAAGGGAGAGCAAATACAGTGTTATTATTTTGTCATATGTGATAAATATGATGAATATGCAACAGAAAACCCTGCAATACGAATGTGAACAGAGTCCTAGATGTCAACAGAAATTCCAAAGTTTATCTTAATTGGTTGTATACTATTCACCTTCCCGAGTTCATTTAACAATGAGAACGGCGCTGTCAATATAAAATATAGATAAAAGTCTTCTTTTTTCGCAATCTGGATTTGTAGCTCAATGGCTAAATGGTGAAATTATTTCGAGGAATAAATGAAGGGTTCTGGCATGAAATGCACACAACAGGTGCGTTAAACACAGGTGAATAGATTTATGAGATGCAAATACTTTGCGAACTCCAGCGCCTTTATTTGTACACTAGCACATTCTTCCTTACTTAATCCAGTCTCAGCTGATACCCAATTAAAAGGGCATTGTGCATCTAATTAGCAGAGTATTGTACATCACTGGCAAGCACATCAGAATTTAAGAGTGGCTGAGCACGACGAACATGGACTGAGGACTCAAATCCCATTTTGGTGGTTCGCAATCATGAGTTCAATACTCTGTTAATTGGGTGAACCATAACCTTCTAATTGGGTCTCAGCTGAGACATCGAGGCAAGGGGGAGGAAAAGCAGGGATTTAGGTGAGGAGACTAAAACAAAGAGCTGCAAGTGAACAAGTTGGAGCTAACTAGATCCCAGTCTCAAGCACTCTTTACATGTCCAAGCAGTGCTTACATCATTTAGCCCAATATCGCAAAATAGGCAATTCTGAGTCACACGACAAAAGCAATTTTAGTCAATAGTGTTGTACAGAAAAGTACCAGATACTAACCCCTTACTCTACTTTCATGAAACCATTCATTAATTAATTAATCTTTTGGAGAAAATGTGTGATATGCAAAAAAAAAAATGTAAATGTGTATGAAAAAAATTGCATGAATATAGTTCAACACCAAAAACAAACAAAAAAAAAAGACTGATGGAATAGACTACAATTGATCAATTAGATCTGTTATGTTCACGTGGGATGCACGGTCTGCAGCAGTATTTTCCACCACCAAATCCTTGATCACTCTGCAAGAACATCTGCAAGTTTTACATGTAGATTCATAAGAGTTTGGTGTCGATTCACTGTGGAATTCATTCTATGCCATGCAAAGGGTTAATTCCACTGCATTTTTCAGGGGGGAATTTAAGGATTTTCATCCTTCAGTCTTTTCCCCCACTGATGTGAATCACTAAAAGGATCCATCATCTTAATAATTCCAAAGCAATGCATGAGGTCCTGTGAAATGAAAATTATGGAAGTCAAAAACTGGTCAAGGTTTCAAGTATATCTCTAGGTTTCTAGAATGATTGCAAGGCCAAGTTCACATCTGTGAATGGGTCTCCATCTTTTGGGCCCGCCATGGTACCCAAACAATGAAGAGATCGACCACTAAAACAGCAAACAACGGAGAGGTAGACCACTAAAACAGCAGTTACCAGTGGACACCAGCGGACCCCAGACTATAAGTTGTCTGCCATTTTTATACTGAAACCGGAAGGGAGTATAAAGTCCTTTGTGTAGGACTTTTCTCTCCACCGATTTTCTATGGCGGAGTCTCCAAGGGAGACTTTGGCGCAAAGGTGAACTTAGCCTAAACTAGTCAGGCCAAGGTGTCCCCATTGATAATGTGGTGCATCTGCACCAGAAAGCTGCTGTGGATGGGTTAGTAAATTTCATCCATTTACTACAGTATGGTTTTGCATGCCAAAGCGTCATAAGTCATGGTCCAGCTCAGGGAAAAGACAACAATGTGGACACAATTTACACATGTGAACTTGGCCTTAAAGGACCACTTCCTATAGCTACCACACAGGAGACAATGTAGCTTGAATTGATCTTTATGTGCAGCAAGTCTCTGTGCTTTTCTTAAGTGTTTGGCATTTCCCAGAGACAAAGGAAAAAACTTGGCTCCTTCCCTGGCCCAGACCTTTAATATTCTAGACTTTTAACGCACAAGTGAGCAAGAGAATTTAAAAACGTGCAGGTATATTATCTGTGAGCCTGTAACTTACTTCTACTATATTACAAAATTACTTTGGATGTATTCTGCTAGCTTAAATTTATGGATGATGAAAGCGGTGGTCTTAATATATTAAATTTTGATTCCTTGTAGGGATTATTTTTCATTTTATCTTTTTCATCAAATTAACTTGAACCATAGCTCAACATCTAATAATCCTTTAATATAATGTACAAAATTTAGGAAAACCCATCAAAATTACATATATCCAAGGGCTCAGAATAACAATGTCACACACGAATGATTACAGTTACAAGTCCTGGATTCAGGTATGAACCAACAGTTCACAAGTATTGATTAACTATATAAAAAAGTATATGTGAGTTCTGACTATATATACTAAGTATATACAGGTTAGTACATGACTATACTACTATATATACTATAGTATGACTATCATACATTGAAAATGTGTTATATACACAGCAGAAGTTAGAAGTTAAATCTGTCTCAGGAAATTGGGGTAATCTTCTATAAGAGGTGGTCTTTTGGAGAGATTTCAACGCACAATTTTTCATTGGAAATTTTATATGATTATGTGGGCCTTAAGAAACACTAATGGCTATAGTAATAATAATAATAATATCCAATTATATGATAAAATGTAACTTGAACATTTATCATTACATAAATTGCTACCAGTAGATAAATTATTTATCTACCAGTAGCAAAATAATAATAATAATAATAATAATAATAATAATAAATAATAATACAACAACACACAGAAATCTACTACTGGTATGGTCAAAACATGATTTTTTTTTTTACTTTTTATCTAGTTATTTGCATTTGTCATATAAACTTGGTGGACTAAAATGACTACAGGGCAGCAATAATAAATATGCATATACATGTTATGTATATGTGGATAATCAAAATTCTCAAAATTAAAAATAAAAATGCTATGCATTAAAAATACTGGAAAAAAAAATCAGAAAGTGTTAAGTGTTCCAACTAAAATCATTAAAAACATTTCAAGCATGACTTTCTAACTTAGGTAAAATACTATAATGACAATGCTTCTTGTGCCACAATATGTTGCCTTACTGGGATTTTTATGGTGCGTTTCCCCACTAAATTTCAGGGGGAAAATGCAATTTTTGGAATCTCCCTAGCATCTTTTATGTGTAATACTTGATTGATTGAGCATTGAGCTCTGTCTCTCTCTCTCTCAATGCTTCTTGTGTGAACCTGGGCTAGATAAAGGACACTGACCTAACGGCTGCTGGTACGTGTCGGGATGAAGACCCACATGTGTGCTTGTATATTTAGAGTGTTTGAAGACCCACTGCCACATTGAATGCAGTAGCTACAAGTTACACAGTAGCTCAGCTGCAAATGGGAAAGTTAAATAGGGCTCCCCATGACTAAATGGATTTAGCTTTCAGACGGACTCAATTACATCCGTCCCTTTGCTTCTTTTGAAAGGTTAAATAAGCATCCAAATCTCATTTTGGGCAAACACACTCTTAATCGAGGTATAATCCTTCGCACAGAAGTTTACTTTCTTGCATAATCTTCAATTTAAGATATAATGCAAGGCAAGAAACAGGAAAATTATGTTTTAAAAACGGTTTTCATGGTGACATGTATTGTTGCAGTGGGGCAGCTCAAGTCGCCACTGTTATAAGTAGATGTCTTTCTCTCTGTCTGGAAATAGCCTAGTCTTCTGTAGGGAAGAGGGGCAAAAAGAAAAAAAAAAGACTAGGAGAAGGGAAGAAAGTACATGCTGCTCATCATCAATGTCAGAGGTCACTTTGTAGGAGATTGAATATTTCATTCAACTTTTTAAATAACCCAGGCACATTATCTGATCCCTGGAGTAGAAATTAACCAGGAATTTTTAATTAAGTTCTAATTTATTTTTTTTTTAATTTTGGATTGGATACAAAAGACACTCCATGTATTGTAGAATTTCGGTTTTCTTACTGTAAATTTGTAAATGTATTTCAGCAGTGGGGAAACATTTTATATATATATATATATATATATATATATATATATATATATATATATATACACACACACACACACACACACAGCATTATCACTATCAATGAAATTTCATAAAGATATCTTACTGGTTACTGTGTATTAGCATGCCTTTACATTAGCTTATAAACTGTATATTATCAAAGTTAATACTAGGGAGACAGAGCAGAATAACACTTGTGATCAGATGGATCAGAAGGAAGCTTATAGTTTGGGTTAATATATGAAAGTACTTTCACATTAACTACTTTTCTGTTCTTTGCCATCCATGGCAAAAAAAAATAAAAAATCAAACAAAAAAAGTACACAGACCCATTATTAGTTAACGGAGCCGATCACACGTCCATTGCTTTTCACTTTTTTTTCTAATACCTCTACTCATCTTGGTAATTCATGTCTATGGGTCCATGAAAACAAACAAAAAAACAAAACGTCCAGCACACAAACACCATCCGACTGCTATGTGATACTGAAAAACAAAGCATCTGATTTTCTGCAAACACAAAAAAATGGATGACACACCGATGGGACACAGGTGGCACATGGAAATACACCAGTGTGTACAACATCTTTTGTTGTATAGTCTGCAATAAGAATAGTTAGTGTGACAGCAGCCTTAATCATAGACAGAATGCATGGTGTGTCTATATGTAGAGCATCTATATAGGTATTGTCCACATGTCCATTACAAAAATAAACAGTTGAAATCGTTTTTTAAAAAAATCTATATACAGTAGGATTCAAACATGAAAAACAAAGTGTCTGTGTGTGTGTATATATATATATATATATATATATATATATATATATATATATATATATATACACACACACACACACACACACACACACACACACACACACTGGAGTATAAGCCAAAATTTTAAGCTCAGTTTTTTTGCTGAAAAAGCCCCCCCTCGGCTTATACTCGATTCAAGCAAAAAAACAAAAACAAAATATGACCAGCCACAATAGTGATGTATAGAATCTCCCATAAAATAGTGAAAAAAAGAAGCTTTAAAAAAATATAATGAAATAAAGTAAATAAAAGTTCTAAATCCCTCCTTTCCCTAGAATACATATAAAAGTAGAAAATGACTGTGATACACATACACATTAGGTATCCCTGTGTCTGACAGTGCCCGGTCTACTGAATATAGGGGATCTGCAGTGCTCCTGTTCCGTTGGGAAGGGGTTAATAGGAGCACTGCAGATACCCTATATTCAGCCAGGCTGAATTCCAAGTGGGGGAAAAAAAACTCAGTTCTCAAGCTCAGGGAAGGGGCAGACAGACAACCAAAACACCCCCTTCCCATTCCCCAGCACCCAGCAACTACTGCACCCAAAAACTCCAACCATTTTAATTTTTTAAATTTTCCAGTAGCTTCTGTATTTCCCCCCTAGGCTTATACTCGAGTCAATAAGTTTTCCCAGTTTTTTTGTGGTAAAATTAGGGGCCTCGGCTTATATTCGGGTCGGCTTATATTCGAGTTACTAAGCTGTAATGCACATGACCAGACTTTTTATCTGCAATGGTGCATTTTCTCCACTAGGCTTATACGCGATTCAATAAGTTTTCCCAAGTTTTTGTGGTAAAATTAGGGGCCTCGGCTTATATTCGGGTCGGCTTATACTCGAGGATATACGGTATGCAAAAAGCACATGTGGAGTATACACTAGGATTAGTACAAATGGTTATGTGCTGTTTATTCCACTAGTGGCTTTATTCTTTATACCTACACCAACTGACCCTGCACATGCCCAAGATCGCCAAGAATACAGACGCTGTATTGAAATCTTGGTTTCAAAGGTGCAGCAGAAGTTTCCCCAGACTGGAGATCACAGCAGAACATGAAGTAGCTGAGCTGTTAGGCTGAGTTCACACAGAGTTTTTCGGTCAGGATTTTGAGTCCGAATTCGCCTCAAAATCCTGACCTAAAAGATGGCTCCCATTGATTTTAATGGGAGCCAGTCAGGTCTTTTTTCCGGAGCCGTTTGTTCATTCTTCAGGCCAATTCACCTCGCGAATATGCCTGAAGACACTCCCTCCTCCCAACTAGGCCCATTCATTGGGTCTAATCCGGAGCGGAGTGCGCAACAGGATGCCGGTGCACTGTACCGGCATCCAGTTGCGGCTACCCGTTTTTTGGTTCGGGAACAGAGGCGGCCTCCGCCTCAGTTTACGGACCAGAAACCACATGTGCACTCAGCCTAAGCGCTGAAGACAAACCCGCAACTTCCCATTTAAACCTATGACACTACCATAGGAACGCTGACATAGCAGAACTCACTGTGTACTACAGAGTGTATTGCTACGGCACATGCCCGAGATTACTTGCAGGGAGGAGGATGACAACTTTTAGAGCAGAAGCAACAGAGGTGGGTGTGAGCAAGGTATGACGCTGGGGTGTGTACAGAACGCCCAGGGTGCATGGAGGGGCTCATTCGCATATCCGTTTTAAAAATGAGGGGGTCTTGGAAAAAACAATTAGCAACACCTAAATAGCCTTTTTAAAGGGATCCTATCATTAGAATCCCTTTTTTTCTAACTAACACGTAGGAATAGCCTTAAGAAAAGCTATTCTTCACCTACCTTTAAATGTCTTCTCCGCGCTGCTGTTCGGTAGATATTCCGTTTTCCGTCTTTATGCAAATCAGTTCTCTCGCAGCAGTGGGGGGCGGGCCCCAGTGATCAAACAGCACTGGGGGCGTCCCCAATGCTGCGAGAGAACTCTCCAGTGCCGCCACCATCTTCTTCAGGATATTCCTACATGTTAGTTAGAGAAAAAGGGTTTCTAATGATAGGATCCCTTTAAAGGCTATTCAGGCATATGATGATCTCAAATGGACAAAATTTAATGATAGAATTTTTTTGGTGTTAAATGGGCTCTATGTTAAGAAACACGTTTATTTTTGAGTCGCCATATTCTGCAACCCATAACTTTTTTTATTTTTCCATTAATGGAACTGTGGTGGGATTTTTTTTAAAAAACATTTATGAGATATGCCAAGTTTTCATTAGCATCATTTTAAAATTCAAGCGACTTCTTGATCGCTTTGTATTTTTTTTGGATGTCACAAAAATTGTGAATTTGGCACTTTTTTATGCCATTCATCATGCAGGTAAATTATAGTGTAATTATATTATATGTCAGGTTGTTACGGATGTAGGGATAACCAAATATATGTACGTTTGCTCACTTTTTATTTTTTCTTTTAATCATGCTAAATATTTTAATCAGAAAAATGGGGTTTGTGGGTTTACTCTTTTCTTCACTTTTTTTTTTTCTAAATCTCCTTTACTCCTTTAAAGTACTTTACCACTAGGGGACTCTATTACCTGTCCAAAAAACTATATGTGTTTGCAGAGTATTCTGCATGCTACTCTAATTATAAGAGGATTCCTATTAGGACATGCCTCTAGCAGTGAAGGATCGTGTGGGCTCAGTTCACCGTCATGTACATGAGGATGTGTATATTACCTGCATTCCCTGACATACATATAGGTGAAAATGTAAAAAGGGATTAGCTTTAGCTTAAGGATGGTGCCACACAAACTGGGCTTCTGATACTTTCATAGTCTATAGAGGGAAATATGGATTAAAGCAAAGGTCCCAAGTATTTGGCTGCAGCCAAAAAGCACTGTGGGAAAAATTGTGGGGGAAAATGCATTGAGGTATTCCACACAGTGTTTTTCATACAAAGTCTGCAGAGATTTCCTCTGCGAACTTTCTGCTTCAATTATACCTACAGGGAAAATGCCAGTGTTTCCACAGGTATAATTGACATGCTGCGATTTTCAAAAACACAACAGCATTTGGAAATTGCAGCATTTCTGCTGCAGGTATTTTTCTGCAATGTGTAGATGAAATTCGCTAAATTGTAAAACGCAGCTTTCACCCAGCCTTAAAATAAGTCCCCACGTTACAGAAAAGCTGCTTTCTTTTGTTGCAGACTTTGCGATTTTTTTGTGCGTTTTTTTTTTTTTTTTTTTTTTTAAGATAAGGCTAGGACTAGACTGGGCAGAAGGTAGAAATATAAGAGCTTGCTATATATTTTAATTCCTTTTATAATAATTCTTGGCATTGGCTCAAAAAAAACCCTGCAAAATCTGCAACACAAAAGCTGCTTTTCCATAACGTAAACAGACAGCCAAACCCCATAGAGATCAATTGTCCATGTGCTGGAAGTTGCTAGTGGATGGACATCAAGTAGTAGGAGCGGCTCAGCAAACACGTTCACTGCTTAGCAGTGGTTATAGGGAACTGCAGCAGTGCTCTCCTTACTTCAATAGGAGAAGTGCTGCATGTACTCCCCATCCACTAACCGCATCAGTAAATTGATGAGGTTTCCTTCAATATTAAAACATAGTTAAAATATACTATAGCCATATAATGGCGAACATTAAACACAAGGCAGCAAATTTTACTCATAAAGTATATAAAATAATTTGGATTTTCTATTCTCAAGAACCCATCTTCTGAAATATGGCGCAGAAGATCCATATGTTTAGCTGTCTGTCCTTATAGACTAGATAACACCTCTGAATTTTTGTTGCAATTTCTTTCCTCCTCTGAAATTCTATTAAATACTCAAAACCAAGGCAAACAGCACTCACAGCCAGCTGCTCGGGATATGTTAAGATCCTAGAGATTAAACTGTATAATTCTCTAAACCCTAATACATGTAATCTTCAAATTATATTCACAAGGATAAGAAACACATCAGTGTAATGAACTTAACATTTTCATAATACTTGGCACATCAAATCTAAAACGCTGGTTTCCTCACTTAAAAAGTTTATGAAAGCCAATTTCTTGGTGGTAATCCTATTGGACTCATAGTAGTGCTACAGGGAATTTTACTGCACCAACTATAATTGAAAACGTTAAATATTCAACTAGTCATCCAATCAAAAGTAGATTAACTGCTGGGAATATGAAGATCTTTGTCTAAAACATACAAAGAAGCTAGATTATGGAGAAGTTACGGCAACTGCACTCTCCAGACGGTTTTCATCAGCAACTATCAATTGATCAATCCACTTACACGCAAGTGGTATAAAGACAATTTAGAATAATCTACCAACCCCATGTTGGATAACACATATGTAGGAGACAACTCTCACAACTAGAAATGTGATCATGTGAGTACAGAAGGGGAGTCAATCTCACAACAAGCCAATTGTATCGATTGGGCAGACTGGAAAAACATGCAGGCCTTATTTTGTGGCATTTGGTGAATTATCTAATTTAACTACAGATTCTCAAATATTACAGGCTTCAATTTAGGTTAAGCTGAATACATTAGATAAATGTCCGATGTGGTGATCTAATGTCTGTGGGAACAATCCAACACACTGAATCCTGTGGGCAGAACAACAGTGATCCAGTGTTCCTGCCATTGAAAAGTACTGCCACATATATCTGTAAGCAGTTTACAGGCGTTATTCCATAAATTATTTTATACCAAAAGACCCAAATAGGTGTTCATGCAGTATATTAATACTGTTACACAGCCAATAAATGAACTTAATGTGTCACACCGTTCCTAATGTGTGTTCCTTGGGTTTGGAATGCTATGGACAGAATCTGTCTCCTTACCCCTCTGGCAGGTGACTATACAGTCCCTTCTGACTCTTCATAGCTACACTGCCATGCTACTGTAAAAGCACTTGCTCTTCCCTGACAACGAACAGAGGATCACTACACAGACACGTGACTACAGGGAATAGCACGAGTACCCGCCAGCACTCAGCTCATCAGGTAAAGTTACAAACTGTCATAGTCTTTGCACACCAGGAGGCACCAAGTCAACTCTTCAGTTCTTAATATCTTTAACAGCTAAATGTTAAACATTGTTCTTTATCTAGACAATGAATATGATATTTAATGGAGAGACAAATCGCTTACCCTCCTTTTCCCGAGTCAAAAAATATACAACAGCTGTTGGCTGATCAGTAATGTGTATGGCAGTAGGCGAGAAGAGACAATGAAGGGACATCAGCTCTAAATGGTACTTTTTTCACTCAGAATCTGGAATATTTAGGTTTTTGCAATGAAAAAATTCAAAATTCAAAAAAGCTATACCTGGACACCATGTAAGAGCCACTATTCATTTTTGTAGTTAGATTGTCTTTAGCAATCCAGACATCGAAATGCAAGCTATACAGTATTTATGAATAAACAAACACAATTGTCCTCATCTGGTAAGGACATGAAGGAGCTTAGATTAATGGATTTATGAAAAATGAGACACCATATGCACAGAGATGGTCCAGATCTTGGTGGTACATGTGCCTAAAATACAATTATCTTTTCATATGTTTTTTGCATCTAAAAGGACACAGAAGTATCTTAGATCATGGAGAACATTCACACTTAATGCAGATGCTCAAATCTTCCTCCTCCCCTAACCTCATCAATATTTCAACCCCTACATGTCACCTATATACCTATTTATATCACTCAGTGATGTAAATTTCAAGTGACATGGTTGTTTCATTTTTCTTTTATGACTGTATATGTAGAGGTTTGCTGAAATTTTTATTAATATCTTCTATAACTTATTTTCTGCTAATAGAAAGTACAATAGGTTAATAAAATTCTCCCTAGCAATGCTCTAACTAAGCTAGAGAGTTCCAGTAAACTGTGCAATAAAAAATATTTTTATACACCACTTCAACCCACCCACACTATCAGAGGCTGAAGCCCCACGTTGCAGAAACGCAGCTTTTTTGTTGCAGATTTTGTTGCAGTTTTTTTAAGTCAAAGCCAGAAGTGGATTGAGCAAAATGTAAAAGTTTAAGAGCTTCACCCATAATTTCCTATTCCTTTTGTGGACACATTTGGCTTTGGACATTTGGACATTTTGGCTTTGGCTCAAAATACCACAGCAAAATCTGCAACAAAAAAAGCTGTGTTTCCGCAACGTGGGGCCTTAGCCTAAAGTGGTCTTCCATATGTTAAGGATAGGTCAGATAGTTGAGGGTCCAACACTAAGCACCCCTTCAAACAGCTGTTCTCAGTATGGAGCAGGAAGAAGACAGCTCTTTTCTCTGTGTAGTGGCCAAACAGAGAAACTGCAGGTTTTTATTCAAGTGAATGAAAGCTGATATTCAGTAGCCTGGTCGGCCAGTACACAGAGATCAGGGCTGTCTGCTTCCTTCTCTATCAGACTGGCTGGGAAGAGTGCAACATAATCAACCTGATACGTATAACCTATCCTTAGGTCACCTTTAAAGGGGCTCTATCATTGGCAAGTCATTTTTAACTAATCACATCCTTCAATATCCTTTAGAAAGGCTATTGCACACCTACCTTTAGTATGTAAATTGACTCAGTAGTGTTTGAATAAGTCTGTTTTTATTCATATGCTAATTAGCACAGGAAGTTCCCAGCAGCCTCCTCTCCCTGATGTGTACTATGTATGAGAGCAGGGAGGAGTCAGCAGCAGCCTGTGCTGTATACACAGAAGACAATGCACGAAGAGACTTCCAGGGTGCACAGAGAAGCTAATTAGCATATGAATAAAAATGGTCTAATACAAAAACTACTGAGGCAATTTACATACAAAAGGTAGGTGTGGAATTGCGTTTCTAAAGGCTATGCATGTATGTGATTAGTTAAAAATGACTTTTTCCAATGATAGAGCCACTTTTAATAGTAAATGGCCACTTCTGTATTCACTCTAGCTGTGTGACGGGGTTCCTTTATCTATGTTCTTGAGATAGGTGTGGTTCCTAGAGGCAAGTTTACATCTAAAAAGACATATACAGCAAATCCTACAAACAATGGAGATGGAAAGTCCATTTTAATAGTGGGTTTTAAAGGGTTAAAGTGCCATGATCGTAACTTTCTCAGATTCTGGCTTTTATTGCAGTCAAACATACACTAACGTCTACCATACATTTAGGTTGTTGTATCTGGTAACGGTAAAGATTACTTACTAGTTCCAGAAAAATACTATAGGAGGCTGGAGCAAAGATCACACTAAGAAGAAAGGTAAGCCTGCCATTTGATAGTTTTCTGAACACGCCTGATATGTTTTCTGTTATACTGCTCTGGACGCTGGGAAGATACCGTGTAAAGCTCTTACAGACCACATGCTACGTTAACTGCAAGAGCACGGTGATGGGTTGTTGAAAACAGTCATTGTGCACAAAGGTCTTTTACATGTAGGACACAATGAAAAACAGCAAGTGACAAAGAAAATTTCTCTGGCATGCAAATCAGTTCTATTTCCAGCCGTTGTTTCCCTATACCAGACACAGCTGTAGCCACCCAATTTTAATACCCTAGGTGGTTATTATATCAGAAGGCAAAGCAGACTAATGCTTTAAGTTGGCCGGCTGCTCCAGGAATTAAGGAATTGTATTCAAATGGATCTTACACTAGTAACAAAATGAGAAGCTAGCTTAATTCTACTCCAAAGGCTGCCTAATGTACATTTGTCATTGGTAATCTCCTTGTCCTTTGTACTGAATGGAAAAACCGTCACAAGAGCAATTGTTCCACACATGATATCTCAGTACGCACAGCGATGCCGCTGCCCGGCCATTTATCCCCACTGACGTATTTAGCTATGTGCAGTGATTTGCTTTTAAACGGTCTTACCGATTTATACAGCTTACATGCCCTAAAGACAGAAAAGCAAAAGAAAATCACAAAAGCTACACCAGAGGGCAAGATTGGGATTTCTTTTCCCTTTTAAGGTGATTAAGGAAAAATTAAATATAAAATAAAATTCAGCTTCAAAATTGCTTCATGAAAGAAAAATTCTTTTTACTGCAATCACAATTAGATTTTACCTGTCAGGCGGGTGATAAATGTTCTGTATAATAGGATGCAGAGGAAATATACAGCTATACGTGTGTTTTGATGACAGAATTAGCCATCGTGCACAGTTATCACACCAAATAATATTTACACATAAGGAATCCCTAAAATGGCCATCCACAGAAAGGAAAACTTTCCAATATGTCAAACAATAAAATTATCTTGCTAGCAAAGAAGTTGGATTATAGTATTGCTTGTTATCAGTCGCTTTGGAGGAATATCCGTAACTCTAGACGGTTCATGATCTGCAGTGACCATGATAAGTCTGAGAGTTACACATAACATACTGGGGCTATATTTACTAATCCTGTATAACATAAAAGTTAGACAGCATGAATTTAGACCAGGCCGTCTATAGAGCTGCCAGACTGGTCACAGCTCACACTGAATTGATCATTTGATGCATTTTATAACTTTACACAAACTACTGGTCAGCTTACATTACTCCAACATTTTGCATCTTAAAATTTTCCCATCTCCCGCTTTCAGCAGTTTGCCTGCTGTCTCTTCTGCTCATTTACTGGTGGGCGGGCTTGGACTGTGTGATGGATAGGACGCTGTGAAGTACCTCACTATATAAAAACATTACCTTTACCATGAAAGATTATTTATGATTACTAGAAATCGAATATAAATGCAAATCAAATAATATGTACAAGAAATGTATATTACACTAGCCTCTGCCCATGACTTCGTATGTGTGTTGTTGGCATCGATGATCTGCCTATATTCAGCAAATTGCTGCCGTCGATGGTTTGCCTGCTCTGGCGTTTCGGCAGCTCTCAAGCTGTCCTGCTGCTGAACTTGTTCCTAACGCCATGCCAGTGATTGTTCCGGCATCTCAGCAGTTCGATGGAATGCCATATAATGAGCGTGTTGTTGGCGTTGATAATCTATCTACTCCAGCGTTTCGGTAGCTGTCAAACTGGGCTGCTGCTGAACTCTTTCCTCGCGCTGTGCCCGTGATTGTTTCGGCATCTCATCAGCTCGCTGGGAAGCCATATAATGAGTGTTTTGTTGGCATCGATGATCCCCCTGGGCTCTGCTTCAAGAGAAGTCTGTTGACTTCTGGCTCCCTCCATAGCACTCATTGTTTTAGAATTTTGCAACAAGTTAGATTTTCTTTTTCCCGGCATGTTTAAAATTGGCAAACTGCCAATTTAAATTAAAGGTGTTATCCCATTCAGTGTGTCAGCACACTGCCTGGAGCAGATCAGATAGTATGCAAATGCATGTACAAAATGGCCTCAGGGTTAGCTGTGTGTTTACATAGAGAGATAACAACTGGCTTTATTAGCAATCTCCAATTAACTGATAGTCCTGGCAGCAAGAGCAGTTTAATATTGTATGTGAACATAAATTCATAACAGTCCTGAAGCCATGTCAGTTACCGGGATAAAAAGTAGCCTATGTGTTAATTGAGATTACAAACTATCTATGTGGAAAATTTCATCCAAATCCGTTCAACCGTTTTTAAGCTCTGATACATCTATACATATATAGCTCTGCTACATCTGCCAATTTGGATTGAAGGGGTTTTCCTATCTCAGTGTCTGAGCAGTTTCTGTGTTATATGTGTGTTTACATAGAGAAATAACAGAGCAGGTTTTATTAGCAAAACTGCAAATAGCTGAAATCTCCAACAGTTTAATATAGCATATGAACATAAATTCATAACAGTCGTAAAGCCATGTCATTTACCGGGATAAAAAGTAACCTATGTTTTAATCGAGGTTACAAACTATGTGCAACACTTCATCCAAATCCTGTCAGCCGTTTTTTCGTGAAAGAGTAACAAACATCCAAACACACAAATTTCGCATTTATAATAGTAGGATTATACTAGTTTGTACAGAACACTTTCCATGCTTCTAGCGAGAACATTTTTGCAGTAAAGTCAATGTTATTTTTGTGTTTACAAAGAGAAGCAACACTGTACTAGCCTTTATTAGCAAACTGCAATTAGATGAACTAATTGCCCTAACCGCAGAGATGTACATAACAGTGGGAGCACTCAGCCCACACAGAGAGCCGTGACTCAGCCTCCAACCTGTTATCAGATATAGGCTGGGCAATAAAGGAACGATGTGTAAACAATGGGAGTAATAATTTCACAAGGCAGGCAAATGAAGCAGCATTGATAAAGCAATATATTTAGCAAAACTGTTGAATTTACATAAGCCAGCAGTATAGATAAGATGAGATAGGAATACCTCTTTAACCACTTCAGTATCAGGTCAATTTCTTGTTCAGGACCAGACACATTTTAAGGTTTTTTGTATGTTCTGTTTTGAAGGCTATAACATTTTTATCATTTGGGTTATTCAACTAATTTCTGTGACTTTTTTTCTGTAACACATAGGGCTTTTTATGGTTTTAATTTTTTTATATACGGGAAAAAATAAACAAAAGAGGAGGGAAAATGTGACTTTCTAAAATTCAACAGCATATTAAATAACATATCTATTGTATATACTCGAGTATAAGCCGACTTTTTCAGCACATTTTTCATTTATACATTTATACACGAGTCAGAGTCCACAGAGCACAGAAAACTGGAAGATTTAGGTCCTTTAGTGCTACTGCTCTGTGATTGGCTTGTCATGAGGTCACATGACTGTGATGTCATAAAAGGTCCTGTAGCCACTGGTATGTAATATCTGCAGATAAGGTTGAGTCTAAATCCTAGTAGCTCCGCCCACACCAGAGTCCGATCACATGGTCATGACGTCATCAGAGGTCATTTAGCACACTAGGATTTAGCATCTACCCTGCAGATGAGTGGCCAGGATTCATTGTGTCTTATGGAAGATGTCTGTTGTATGGAAGAGAGGAAGCTACAGTAAAGTGACACACACAGGGACCTTCCTTTAGTTACTCTGCCTATTAATGTCAGGCATTTGGGGTTATTAATTTAGTTTCAGTAACTCCATGTGTCTCACATTAATAGCCGTTAACCCCATCATGTCCCTCAAATTAACCCCTGTGTGCCCCATATAAGGGTTACTAATATGTTAGACACATGAGGGCACTAATGAAGGACCTTAATTATGAAGATACCTAATTATTACCTCCATATGTTACACATATCAGTAACTCTTATGAGAGGCACACAGGGGATTAATGTGAGGGACATGATGGGGTTAACTGCTATTACGACGAGGCACACGGAGTTACTAAGCTGTAATGCACATGACCAGACTTTTTATCTGCAATGGCGGACTCCCCCCCCCTATACTCGAGTCAATAAGCTTTCCCAGTTTTTTGTGTGGTAAAATTAGGGGTCTCAGCTTATACTCGAGTATATACGGTATGTATCCTATATATTATCCATTCCTTTTGTAGTCATCCCGGTACCTAAGGTCAGTCAGGGTACCTCTGGCTAGCACATGGAGGGCTGTGCGGCCCTCTACAGAAATGCCTCCTGACACCATTGTCCCACTGACCCACTGCCAAACTGGCCAGGCTGGAGGATATTGTAGGCAGCAGAACTTTCTCCATGGCGTCTCCAGACTCTGTCACATGCACTCATTGTGAATCTGCCAATCTTGGTGTTCTTTGGCAAATGTCAATTGCCCTGCACATGTCGGGCTATAAGCACAACATCCACTTGTGGACATCACGACCTCACACCCTTCTCATGGAGTCTTTTTCTGACAATCTGAGCAGACACATGGATGCTGGTAGCCTGCTGGAGGTCATTTTGTAGGGCACCGCACAAAGAAAGAGGTAGCGGTTCTTATGCTGGGTTTTTGCTCTCCTATGGCTACCTTCAAGTCTCCTGGTATCTGCGCCATGCTCTGAACACTGTGCTGACAGACACAGATAGCCTTCTTGCCATAGCTTGCACTGATGTGCTATCCTGGATATTGGCGGCGCAGAGAAGACATCTAAAGGTAGAAGAAGAATAGCCCTTCTTATTTTAATGATAGGATCCCTTTAAGTGTTCCCTTTATTTTTTTGAGCAGTGTATATAGGTATGGAGGGGTGTTAGTATGATTTATTTTTTATGTTTCAATTTACGTTTTATTTGTCCATCTTAAAACTGTGAAAATTAATCTGGCTACCAGAGGTGCAAAATATCTGGAGTACTCGGTCTAGCAAAAGTATTCATATCCCTTGAACTTTTTCACATTTTGTCACTTTACAACCACAAACTTAAAAGTATTTTATTGAGATTTTAAGTGATAGACCATCAAAAAGTAAGCGATAATTGTAAAGTGGAAAATGATACATGGTTTTCATAATTTTACACAAAAATCTGAAAAGTGTAATATGCAAAAGTATTAAGCCCCTCTACATTACTACTTTGTAGAGCCACCTTTTGCTGCACTTACAGTTGCAAGTCTTTTTGGAGAATGTCTCTATACACATACACATCTAGATTTTTGCCCAGTCTTCTTTGCAAAATAGCTCACAGGTCCTCAATGGGATTTAGGTAGTCCTGACTGTATGTTTAGGGTCATTGTCTTGCTGGAAGGTACATCTCCTTCCCAGTCTCATGTCTTTTGCAGCCTCCAACAGGTTTTCTACCAGGATTGCCCTGAATCTAGCTACTTCCATCTTCCCATCCATCAACTCTGACCAGATTCTGTTTCTACTGAAGAAAAGCATTCCCACAGCGTGAGGCTGCCACCATCATGTTTCACAGTGTGTGTGGGGGGGGGGGTGCTGTATTTAGGGAGATGAGCAGTGTTACTTTTCCACCACACATAGCACCAGAGCACCTTCTCCCACTTGTTTGTTGTGTCCCTTATATATCTCGAGGCAAACTGCAAACGGCACTTCTTAGGTCTTTCTTTCAACAATGGTTTTCTTCTTGCCACTCTTCTATAAAGGACAGATTTGTGGAGTGCACCACTTATAGTTGTCCTGTGGACAGATTCTCCCACCTAGATTTGGATTTCTCCAAATCCTCCACAGTGACCATGGGCCTCTTGGCTGCTTCTCTAACCAGTGCTCTCCTTACTCTGTCAGTTTAGGTGGATGGCCATGTCTTGGAAGGTTTCCAGTTGTAGAATACTTTTTTCCATTTTTGGATGATGGATTGAACAGTGCTCCTGGGGATGCTGAAAGTTTGGGATATGTTTTTATAACTTAAGCCTGCTTTAAACTTCTTCACAACTTTATCTCGGAATTAATGGTGCTATATAAACAAACAATAATAATAATAATCCCTACTTTTAGACTCTTGTATGTACTAGCACTAATGTTTATGGATACTTGTATACCTACCCTGTTTCCCCGAAAATAAGACAGTCTCTTATAATGAATTATCTAACGAAATATATGACCTTTCTTATTTTCGGGGGATGTCTTATGCAGCGGCTGGAGCGGGGAACAATCGGCAGTCATGCTGATGCTTCCTTAGCGGAGCGCCGGCATGACTGCTGGTTGTATGTGATCCAGAAGGTGAAGGGGGGCTGTCTTATTTTCGGGGAAACAGGGTATATGTTCAAGCACCAATGAAGTCAGCGCTTTAGATCTCATGCAGGCACATTTGGATACGTACTACGATATGTATAGTGCATGCAAGAACTAAAATCTGCAGATATGGGTCCATTGTATAAAGCGCATACTTGAGATTACAGTGCCTACAAGTACTATTCAACCCCCTGCAGATTTAGCAGGTTTACACATTAGGAATTAACTTGGCATTGTGACATTTGGACTGTAGATCAGCCTGGAAGTGTGAAATGCACTGCAGCAAAAAAGAATGTTATTTCTTTGTTTAATTTTTTTTTAAATTGTGAAAAGTTTATTCAGAGGGTCATTTATTATTCAACCCCTCAAACCACCAGAATTCTGTTTGGTTCCCCTAAAGTATTAAGAAGTAGTTCAGGCACAAAGAACAACGAGCTTCACATGTTTGGATTAATTATCTCTTTTTCCAGCCTTTTCTGACTATTTAAGACCCTCCCCAAACTTGTGAACAGCACTCATACATGGTCAACATGGGAAAGACAAAAGGAGCATTCCAAGGCCATCAGAGACAAGATCGTGGAGGGTCACAAGGCTGGCAAGGGGTACAAAACCCTTTCCAAGGAGTTGGGCCTACCTGCCTCCACTGTTGGGAGCATCATCCGGAAGTGGAAGGCTTATGGAACTACTGTTAGCCTTCCACGGCCTGGACAGCCTTTGAAAGTTTCCTCCCGTGCCGAGGCCAGGCTTGTCCGAAGAGTCAAGGCTAATCCAAGGACAAAAAGGAAGGAGCTCCGGGAAGATCTCATGGCAGTGGGGACATTGGTTTCAGTCAATACCATAAGTAACGTACTCCACCGCAATGGTCTCCGTTCCAGACGAGCCCATAAGGTACCTTTACTTTCAAAGCGTCGTGTCAAGGCTCGTCTACAGTTTGCTCATTATCACTTGGAGGACTCTGAGACAGACTGGTTCAAGGTTCTCTGGTCTGATGAGACCAAGATCGAGATCTTTGGTGCCGACCACACACGTGACGTTTGGAGACTGGATGGCACTGCATACGACCCCAAGAATACCATCCCTACAGTCAAGCATGGTGGTGAAGGCAACATACTGTGGGGCTGCTTCTCAGCCAAGGGGCCTGGCCATCTGGTCCGCATCCATGGGAAGATGGATAGCACGGCCTACCTGGAGATTTTGGCCAAGAACCTCCGCTCCTCCATCAAGGATCTTAAGATGGGTCGTCATTTCATCTTCCAACAAGACAACGACCCAAAGCACACAGCCAAGAAAACCAAGGCTTGGTTCAAGAGGGAAAACATCAAGGTGTTGCAGTGGCCTAGTCAGTCTCCTGACCTTAACCCAATTGAAAACTTGTGGAAGGAGCTCAAGATTAAAGTCCACATGAGACACCCAAAGAACCTAGATAACTTGGAGAAGATCTGCATGGAGGAGTGGGCCAAGATAACTCCAGAGACCTGTGCCGGCCTGATCAGGTCTTATAAAAGACGATTATTAGCTGTAATTGCAAACAAGGGTTATTCCACAAAATATTAAACCTAGGGGTTGAATAATAATTGACCCACACTTCTATGTTTAAAATTTATTAAAATTTAACTGAGCAACATAACTTTTTGGTTTGTAAGATTTATGCATCTGTTAATAAATCCTGCTCTTGTTTGAAGTTTGAAGGCTCTAACTTATTTGCATCTTATCAAACCTGCTAAATCTGCAGGGGGTTGAATACTACTTGTAGGCACTGTATGTTGGATACAGAGTTGTTGTGATACTAGTAACATGGGTGTGCATTTCCAGCACCTAACCATCCAGATGGTTTACCATTGATTAGGGTGAGTGTGATTACCCCTGGGTGACCTTTTATATACTTGATCTGATGACCTCCAGCTCATAGCCCCCTGACTAAGCTTGAGCAAAACATACATTAGGGCTTGCAGAACATCACATGGTATGCCTTATGTTTTGTGCCTATTTGGATATGTGTTATCTTTCTCTTGTGTATGCAATAATACTTGTCTTCTACCTGCAATGATGGGGCTGACTACATTAAATGGAGCCCATTTCCATAGAGAGATGTTTCGTTGTTGCACCCACCTGATATATTGGGACCTGAGATATTAAATTATATGTTTTTGTTATTTTACAGGATTATATATCTACTGTTGGGTGTTACAGCAAATATATCTAACTACATATTAATTATTCCTGGCAGATTAACTGTATTATATATAGAGATGCTAATATGTAGACTGCCACTGTTTACATCAGCACTTGGCACTTTCTATATATCCAAACACGCGCAATTTATTGTCATTTACAAATGGATATTTTTATGTAATGATAATTTGGTAATCTATATCATGTTTCTGGTACCGTGACTTCCACCTAGTACATACTTTTATTTTTATTTCATGTTTTTTTTATTGATTACTAGAGATGAGCGAGTACTGTTCGGAACAGCCGATCCGAACAGCACGCTCCGTAGAAATGAATGGGTGCACCTGGTACTTCCGCTTTGATGTTGGCTGGCCGCTTAACCCCCCCCGCGTGCCGGCTATGTCCATTCATTTCTATGCGAGCGTGCTGTTCGGATCGGCTGATCCGAACAGTACTCGCTCATCTCTATTGATTACCTTTTTTGGTAGGCAAATAAAATGTATCAGTCACGAAATCATTTTGTTGTAAAAAATAAAAATTTTTTGGAGTGAATTAATCCTTGTAAGAGACATGTAGTAATTGTGGATTGATCTTGATAATTGAAGCATCTAAAAGGTTAATGCCCCCAGATCAGGATCTTTCCCTTCTCATTACCTCGCCAAGGTGTCTGAATTACAAAGGTACATTTCTGGGGTCTTTTTATGTCCTACTGCTGAAATGTTTCAGAAATTAGGATGTAAAAAAGCAATGCAGAGATGGTAATCGGTCACTCACAACAGCTGTTATTATGACAGTTGATTTTCATTGAATTGTCTTCCATTCATGGCTAGGAAAGTATTTCTTACTACGCAACAAAAGAATCACACTGGCTACTAAAAGGCAAAGTGGATCTAAAAAGAAAACACTAAACTTGGCCATACACATTAGATTGAGGTCAGCTGAGCCCACCAATTTTTGTAGGACTGGCCAATGTATGGGGGGTGGGGCATGAAAGCAGATGTCAGAGAAAAGGAAGATCAAGACTGCTGGAATTCAACAAGCCAATCATTTTCTTCTTGGGAAGATAAGGGGTTTCCTCCCCCTCTCCATTTAGAACATATGCACGCTCAGCAGAAAGACTACAGTAATTTGTCCAGCCATCTTATAATGCAGATATCTTTTTCCAGCAGATAGTACAATCATGTATTCCACATGTGCCTTTCAAATGCTCCACTGATGCTGTGAATAAATGCTGTCATAAGTTTTGCATGGTAAGACATTCATTAAGAGGAAACAACATCATCGTTACCATGTAAGCAATTACAATAATAATGTGACTGTACCAGCCGCTACTTGCAGCATTCAGTGACTTCAAGAAAAGCAGCTTCGATTCTTCAAGCTGCTCAGGGCTTCCAAAGTAAGGACACGACCCTGATCTCTTACCCTGTCAAATTGTGATATCTGGAGTATGTTACATTTGTGTATTAACCTCTTCAAACCACAGCAATTTTAGGTTGTTGTAGGTTCGTCTTTTAAACTCCACCTTCCAAAAGCCATAACTTTTTTATCTTCAGTCCACAGAGCCACATGAGGACTTATTTTCCTGGACAAATTGTACCATTTAATATTCTGTACAATGTACTGGGAAAATTAATAAGAAATATATATATATATATATATATATATATATATATAAATAAAAATCAGTATGGTAGTGAAATTGGGAAGGAAAAAAGCAATTGTGACACTTCCTTAATGGCTTTATTTTTATGACGTTCACTGTGCAATAGAAACCAGTTACCTACAGTCTTAAGGCTACTAGTACAATCACAGTGATACCATGTTTGCATAGATTTTTTTTTCATGTTTTAATACATGAAAAGTATACACAGGTAGTTTTTATTCAAATTTTTGGGGTGGTTATAGGACATAAAAATGGTGATTTGGGCATTTTGATTCCTCCCCTCCCAATGACGTTTATGTCTTTTATTTATTGCCAGACATAGTTTATTTCCATACTGATTAAATGGGTTGCTGTGGCCTATACACTAAGCATACACAGCACTGTATATAGTGGCTTTGCATGGTACGGCAAGTCAGCCTCATTCACTTGGATGAGACTGATCTGCAGCATGGCCATGTGACCAGTAGATGTGATATCACTGCCTACAAAGATGAAGTAGAACTCAATATTGTAGGCCCAAAAAACCCCTTTGAGGCAAAGGAGGCACTTAGACGGAGTAACGTGCCACTTATTCTTGCACGATAACTCGTGTAAGAATCAGCGCTGCAAAACAGAATCCCATTGACTTCAATGGGTTCCGTTTATCGCACGTAACAAATTGAAATCAATGGGAGGCTTTTTAATCCATTGATTTCAATGTGTTACGCGCGTTAAACGGCACCCATTGAAGGCAGTGGGATTCTGTTTTGCAGCACTGATTTTTACGCGCGTTATCGTGCAAGAATCAGCGCCGCGTTACCCCATGTGAATGCCCCCTTAGATGTCTCAGTCGTGTTTATCAGCAGTATCTAAAGTGTGCAAATGCAACGACGCTGCCACTTTTTGCCGATAGGTTGCTATGACAGTTGTGAACCTAGTGAAGGCTCCCAGGCCATTACTACAGTTCTATCACGTTACCATAGGCAGCAGCTAATAGAATTTTCAACATTTTGCCTCCTAAGAAACTGAATAAAGAGTCAAACCACTAGACCTTCCTCAAAATGGTATCAGTTATATTACATCTTGTCCCGCATAAATAGATACCATACCCAGCTCCATACACGGAAATATGAAAAGTTACAGATGTCAGAACAAAAAAACAATAATTCTATTTTAACGTTATCAAAACATTACAAATACAGTATTAACGTGATTACGCTGTCCCACAGAATGCAGGTAACATGTAATTGTAATTTTTTACCATATAGTGAACGCTGTCAAAATTAAATCCATAAGAAATTGGCACATTTTTCCACCACGATCTGAATTTTTTTCCAGCTTCCCAGTACTTTGTAATAGCACCTTTCAGTATCCTGTGCAATTTGTTCCACAGGCAATAAGCCATCTTGTCAATAGAAAAGTGAAATAAATAAATAATTTATGTCTATTGGAATGGGGGGAAAGGGGTCACCTGACCACTGAGGCCAATAAGCGCAGGGCCTACAAGGGCACTATCTGTGACATCTCAAGTCCTCTTCCTGAGGCCTGTTGAGGCTGCTGTTTGGCCTCAGCATTGTCTGGAATTCACCTCCCAATTTTTTCAATGGGAGTCCAAGATCTCGGCATCCTGCTCAATGTTGCTGCGATGTCTGTGGCTGAAGACTGTCTGCTGATTAGGCTCATTCATCTGGGCTTAATCAGCAGCAGAATGTGATGAGAGAATGCCGATGCCCTCTACATTTTCCGCCGTGTGAACAGTGTTTAATATTCTTCACCCTTTTGACTGGTGTTATCATAAATAAGTTGCACCCTCCGCCGGGCCATGCACCTGGAAGGAGATTTTCTGCACCATTTAAGCCAGGTATCTGATGGAAATGGTAAGAAATTCCTCGCCATACCCTTTTTTCTGGAAAGTGTCGACAGTAGAGCTGAAAAGAAAAAGTCACTAATTTTCTTTTGCAGCACAAATTTGAAACCTTATATGCCAGAAAACTGGTATACAAGGGGAAGTGGGGAAGCTAGTGACAATGTAGAAATTGTAAGGACTGGGAACTGGACAAACCATACTAAAAAATATTAAAAAGAAGAACGCCAGGTGTTTAAATGATTCATGAATTTCTCTTGCCAATTCTAATATAAACGGCAGGTTCAGTTTAACCTGAATCCAGTTTGGTCACTATAACAGTTCTCCTTGGGAACCATCTTGTTTCAGTATTCCCTTATATAATATTATACTAGTGCCTGATGCACAGAGGTCAGGAATGGGCTTTAGCAGAGACAGGTTTCCAGGACAGACTGTAGCAGTCACCCCACTCGGCTGTCAGTCAGCTGTCATCAGGGTACCAGATACAATGTATTATTCATCAATAACTCATGGGTGAGTTCAATTTGCCTCATTTCAATTTCAAACACAAGAATACAGTTTCTGTAGCGCTTTGCTTTATTAAATCCAAGTCTTCATTCTAAACCCAGGAATTTCTTATTTTATTACTTCCTGAAATTTGTGGATATGGCATTGTCCTTAGGTGTAGATAACAAGAGATAGAAGCAGACTGCCACTGTCCTCATTTAATTTGGTTTCTGTACATACGTAAATCTTCCCAAACATTGAACAAAAAAAGGTTTGTAAGTTACATGCAAAATGAAGGTCTTTGCTGTTCATTAAAAGAAAGGAAACTCTTAAATAGGACTTACACAATGGAACAAAAATAATTCCAGATCTCTCATCCCACACACAATTTAAGAATATTATAATTATGGCTCCTATCGAATACATACAATAAATGGCAATTTGTCCGTGTCCATGGTACCTTCTTAGGGCTAGTTCACACGTGAGTATAAGGGGAGGTTTTTGACAGCGGATTTCGCGTCCAAAACCTCCCCTTATAATGGTGGTCTATGGAGACCGCCGGGCTTCTGTTCTCCGCTAGCGGCGAGCTGCTGCTAGCGGAGAAAAGAAAGGACATGTCCTTTCTTCAGGCGGAAGCTGCGCTGTCTCAGTCGCGCGGCTTCCGCCCCCCGCAGCTCCCTCCTATGTCGGCTCATTCATTTGAGCCGACAGCAGAGGGTTAAGCCGCGACAGCGATGGTCGCGGCGGGCGGGTTTTGACAAGAGACGCGGCTCGCCGCGTCTCTCTCTGTGTCAAAACCCGCGCGGGCAGTTCACGTGTGAACTAGCCCTTACACTTAATAGTAGTAATGTAAAATTGTGTAAGGCTGAGGCCATGTGTTGCCTAAGGGCCCATTCACACGGAGTTTACGCTCCATGTATTCTGTCTACGCGCTGTGTATTCTGTACATTTTACACGTGTAAAAATACATGTGTAAAATGTAGTTAGCCATTGAGTTCAATGGCATGTTCGTATAATGCGCTTATTTTTGCGCACGGACAGACGCGCAAAAAGACACGTGTTATACGAAGAAGCCATTGAACTCAATGGCTAACTACATTTTACACATGTATTTTTACACGTGTAAAATGTACAGAATACACAGCGCGTAGACAGAATACATGGAGCGTAAACTCCGTGTGAATGGGCCCTTAGGCAACACATGGTCTCAGCCTTACACAATTTTACATTACTACTATTAAGTGTAAGAAGGTACCATGGACACAGACAATTTTACACGTGTAAAATGTACAAAATACACAGCGCGTAGACAGAATACAAGGAGCCTAAACTCTGTGTGAAGGGGCCCTAAAAGTGGTGGGTTTTTCAGACTTTGTTGTGGCCTGTTCAGGCAAAGCGTGGAGTAAATTTAGCAGAAGGGAGTGAGGTATGCCATAATATTTCACATTACCTTTGAAGATACTGTTGGCTTTGGATTAAAAAAAAAAAAAAACGTAGTAAAATTGGCAACATTAAACGCAGCTTTTCCGCAATAAGTGGCTCAGGAATAAGGTCTAAAATATTTAAGAAAATCATCAACTTTACTAGAATTAAAACATTATATTTCAGTGAAGCAACACCAAGAAATTAACCGGTGCACATTTGCTGTGTGACAAGAAGAAGTGCCACTACAAGCAATAGACTTCCACTGAAAACCTCACCATACTACCACATGCATTGGTTGCATTTTTGGATAAATCAATGAATAAGTAAATTTGGATTATTATTTCGGTTATCTCTATGGAAAGAGTGAGATTAGTGCCTTACAAACACCTCTAAAATCCAACCCGTTTGATTCCCAACATCTTCAATTCCCCCACACAAATGAATGGGAAAGTAATATTACACAGTTGAACCACCGCTTTCAAAATAGTAACCTACTTTTCTAGCTGTAGCTAATGGAGAGAGATCCTGAGCAAGGGACCCTCTTCTATGGCATCCACATGCCTTGATAGCTTATTTGCTAGATCATAAAAAAAGATAAAAGGGGTTGACTAGTCAGGAAAAACTAATTCAGAAAGTTTAAAATTGCATAAAACTCTAGTTATGGTTCTTCCCAGATTCCCCACCAGTCTCTACTTTCAGAAGTCAAAATATCACTGACTGCAGCAGTGACCCACTACGGCCAACAATTGGCTGCAGCATCCATATGTTTGTGTCAAAAGAGAACATGAAGCACAGACCAACACTGGAACCAAAGCAACACGTGGTCAGTAAAGAGTGTATGACTTTATATCATCCTAAGCAGTTTCTGAAATTTATTCATTTATTTTTTTGGGCTGGACAATCCCTTCAAATCAGTATCAGTTCTTGTCTTAATACTGTCTTAAAGATCTCTGCTTGCTTACCATACACAAAGAATGATTTTATTCAATCCTTTGTTTTACTTCATAACTAACACACACTATATATGTGTGTTAATGTTTAACAACATTGCAGTTCCTCTATCGTAAATTTTAGGGTGAATTCAGGATATTTAAGATAACAAACCATGGAGTTATACATGATGCCAGTCAAAATAAATGTCCACATTTGCTTAAATAAGCCTTAAGGATGAATTTTTATTTCTTTGCACTGACGGAAATGTTCCTCTAAGCTATTTAATTCAGTGCTGGTGAAAAAAAACCCTTTGCCAAGCATAAGCCATTTTAAGAACCTCCTTTGTATCAAAAGCTGATTGACATACTGAATACATCAAGCTTGATAGTCTGTGTTATCAAGGGAAAGAACAGGTTTAACAACGTTATCCCTGGTGCAAAAGTGGAATTACAATTTAAATGAAATTTCTAATTTATTGCTACCCAGGCAGTTTACGTGAACGACGACAAAAGGGTTAAATCCAAACTGAAAAAATACAAAACAGCAACGTTTAGTAAAACTTATATTATTAATCTACGCCTCTCCTTGCACACCCTCCCAGCGCCAATTTCCCTAATGGATTCTAGCTAGTCTGAATGTGAAGACATTTGCACAGTAATTCCCAACGACAAAGTCCTTGTCGTAGACCAAAAAACTTTGAACACTTGACACACAATTTTAAAAGAGGCAAAAAACACTACTTCAGCAGCCTATAGCCACATTTTTCAACATCGCTCACTATTTATGTTTACTTAGTTTTATCTCATAAGTGACTTTTTTTTTTTATTACAATATACTGTCAGACTAATAAGTGCATATGTTCCGATTAAGGTATACCAATTTGCCCTAAAAGGCTTTTTTTTTTTTACAAGTTTGACACATTTTTGCCTGTATCTGGTCCCAGGGTGGGCTCCATAGTAACTCATAGTTTAGTGATCATAACTAAAGATGGTGTTCCCCCTTTAAATAGTATTTTGTTAGGCGTCATCATGGCACTGGAAGGGTTAATTACAGTTATTGACCTTCTCCAATCCAGTAAACACCAACAACACCTGGTGAACTCCATTGTTCCATATAATAAAGTGGTATATAAAGGCAGAGGCCCTCAAAAATTTTGTAGGGTTTGGGGCCCGTGGTGCGACTTTCCCTTGACCCTGTATACTGACCATTCTTTTCGCTCTGCCCTGAATGCACTTGTTCCTTAGATGTTCAAGGGGTGACTCTGGTCCATGCTAATACTGCATTTGGCGTAATGGGTATGTTCCTGTGCATGTTTTTCTGTTGTCTCTTGTTTTCTACTCTTGTCCTCTGCAGGTTGGATGGAGATTGATACCTCTCTCAACTTTCTGGATTTGGACTTTCTACTGGATGATTTTCGCAAGCCTTCAATTACTAATATGGACTTTGCAGCATGGTTTTTGGTTCTTGTTCTGTTCGACAAGATTTTTTAGTCCAAGGTTGCTTTGGATTGTGTACCCTTTGCCATCGCTTATGTCTTGATTTTTCTTGTACTCTAATTTGTTATATACTTTCTCAATAAAACGAGTTTAAAAAAAAACAAACAAAAAAAACACCACCACCACCTGATAACACGTGGGGCCTCTTCTAAGGCTAAAGCCTCACGTAGCGAGACGCAGGCAGAAACAAAAAAAACAAACAAAAAAAAAAAAACATGACAAACTCATCGATTTTTTTTTTTTTCCCCACAGACAGTACACTGAGTTTTCCTAAGTGGACTTGCTACTTCTATTATACTGCTAGATAATTTGTCGGCGCTTCCGTAGGCATCATTGACATGCTGTGATTTGCAAAGATGCAATGGTTTTTAAAGTTGCAGCAGAAATGCTGCAGTTATTTTTCTGCAATTTGTGGATGGGATTAGCCAGGATCTGATCCACTTTGCAGGAACGCTGCAGTTACACCTAGTAGAGCCCAGACCTAACAGGTGTTATTTTGACAAGGTACACTCTTAAAACCAATTTTTTACTGCTTTATGCAGAGTCTGTAACCATGGATACAAAAAGATTTGTATAGAAGCTGTATTCACAAACCAATAAAATATATATATATATATATATATATATATATATATATATATAATGTTTGTATGTGTGTATATATATATATATATATATATATATATATTTATTTTTATTTATTTATTTTAACTCAAAACTGTTGTCAAAGTTGGAAATTGTTAAGACAAGTCACATATTGGTAGAGGAACAGAACCTAGCAACATGACTAAGGCCCATGTCATTGTAAGCACATAAAGGAATAAGAAGAACCATATTACAGTGGGCATCAGTGGATACAGAAGGACGAAGAATCCATATGGTGAGCAAAATATAAGGGTTTTAACAAAATTCCCAATTCATTTATATGTATCTACAAGGCTAAAAGGCAACATTAGACTAGACTAGGACAGATGCAACTGGATGAGATCCGTAAAATCTGGAATAAAATCCTGGATTAATATTACATACTGCTGCTCACACCCTTCAAACGTCATCTCTTTCTAGATACAGCCTATACACAGCGCTGTAATAGTACGGCACTGTTCTCTAGCAGGCACAGGAATTGGCTTTCAGATCCTGGCTGTATTATACAGCCGTGACCCTGCGACTAGCTGCCAGAGTGGGAAAATACTCCGACTCCAACAATTTAACCAATAGCAATTACAGCATGTGGGTGGTTAAGGGGCGAGAGCTCCCCCGCTCAGGTCACCATAGTAAGATCACTGGGTCGCCATGGCAGCTAAGAAGCCAATCAATGGCCTCCTAGTTGCCCTTTCCTATTACTATGTAATACTATGTACCATGTACTGCAATACAAAAGTACTGCAGTATGTTGTACAGGGGATTAAGCGGTCCCAGGTTAAAAAAAAAAAAAAAAAAAAAAAAACACACAACAACAACAATAATAATAATAATAATAATAAATAGCAAAAAAAAAAAAACCTTGCCCAATCCAGAAAATAATGTAAACAAAAAAAACAAACATTATATATCGCCATATACATGCAAGTCCACACTATCCAAAATTAACTGTATTTATCCTGTAAAAAAAAAAATGTGAATACCACAATATGTAAAGCTATGTTTTAGTCACCTTGCCTCCCCCCAGGAAAGCAATAAAAAGTAATCATAAAAGTTGCAAATACTAGAAAACGGTACCAATAAAAACTACAATTTGCCCGGCAAAAAAAGTTCTCGCACAGCAAATTTTTAATTTTTTTTTTTTTTTTTTTTTTTTTTTACAGAAAATGACGTTTTACTCAGTAATGATGGTAAAACATAATAGAAATATAAATATGGTATTGCTGTAATTGCATTAAAAATGTCATGGCAATTTTGTCTGGCAGGTCATTACAGAGGCAACACCATAAAACCAAAAACACAGACTCCCAAAAAAGAATAAAAGCTAACCAAAATATTACATGAACTCCAAAATGGTGGCAACTAAGAGTACAACTCAATGCTCAAAGAAAGTAATAAAGAAAAGCAGATTCGGGTAATTAACATTTCCCATGACTGTGCTGTGGGCTACCATCAAAATATCAATTCTGTAGAATCTGTACTATGTAACTAGGAGACATACTATGGTGACGGCCATCACAACAGCCCCTCTCCTTTCAACAAGGGGTAATGCGTTCCAATAGAAACTGCACAATGTACTGGGATTTTATTCTGTAAACTGTTGTGATGTAACTGACCTGGAATATTACAGGGCAACTCTAGTTATACATATAAGTAATGAACAAAAATTGACAGTATTAAAGGCAGATGTATTTATAATCCTCTTTCCCATACAAAAAAATAAAAATAAAAACTCAAAGTCTCCATAAATAAGACTATGATAAAAAGTGCAAAGATGAGAGTAGCCATCAGTGACACTTTCACTGAATGTTTTTTTTAACCCATTATTTCTGACAGTCAGATGGAGAGAATGCACTCAATGTGGAAACACAATGGTTAAAACATTGAGCTGTCCATTGATAAACTAATAAAATGATGCAAATGTGCCCTAAAAACAAAGGCCCACTTCATTGCAGCATCTTCCCCTGCACGGCCTGGAAGGCTGCTCACTGCACTAACAAATATTGGTCCATAATAGTTTAAACCCTCTTATACCATGCAGACAGATTTATTAAAGTCTGATTTCCAGCAGTTCAAAGGGTACTTTCAAGATGATTAATATGGCCAGACATTCATTATTCATTGCTATACCTAGCTTAATAGAAATTGAACCAGCAGTGAATTTTATGGATACCAATGGAAGCTTTCCAAATAGAGCTGCTTTGCTGGGAGTTTCTATTAACCTAGAATTGCTTTTAACCCCTCAATCTTCGAGGAGATCTGTTAGACACCATGTCTATATTTCCATCACCTTTCAGATCAAAGCATCTACTGCACATGAATCATCAGATGCAGCAAGATGGAAAAAAAATACATCCCAAATGTTATGAAAGATTCCTAAACATATTTATCAACACCCTAGTAGTATGTGTGTGGGCAAGGGAGGGGGAATATGTAAATCAATACAAAAAAAAAAAACAACAACAACAACAACAACAACAACAAAAACACAACACTACACAATCTCGTGTTCGAATGATCAAAACTTCTACAAGAACTAAAAATTAAGGGACGGTACTGGGGCTAGAGAAAGACCTGTACTTAGCAGAAAATCCAGGTATAGTTTGTATGTGCCAGCCCATTATCATGACGATCAACGTAAGAGATAAAAGTTAAGGGGTGCCCGTGAGATCTGGACTTAACCTTACCTTCACAGGAGGGATGTCTAGAATGAGGACTATTTGGGAAGTCTAAAACTAACTGACAACATTAGTAGTTCTTGGTCAGTGCACTCAAAGCCAAGTGCGTGTCTGCTTGTCTCAGGGGGTGGATTGGAATTAGTGCTCCCAGACGTAACAGGATTTAAACTAAAGACTAAAAGAAAAGGAACAAAAAAGACATCTGGTAATCACAGCATTTGCTTTACTTAGAGTCAAATGGAATCTTTGGGGTAGGTGGAGAATTGAAAGTGTCCCTACATCCCGCAGCGCAGAAGTCTGAATGTATTACACAAGGGTTGGCTTAAAACTAAAATTTCTATTTTATTCAAGCTTATGGGCGATTCTCAAATTTAATCTGGATTTTCATGTTTTTGCTTATAAACGCTAAAGAGTTCAGCAAGTTGGCACAGGGAGAAGGAGATGGGTGGAAGAACAAGGAATGCTGCATCCAATATACCCAACTACTGAGTACTGTAAAGAAACTGTTGGTCATAGTTTGAAGTGGGAGGAGAAGGCCTGCATGGAAGATATTCCGGCAGATGAATTCATGAATTCATTTGATTGATTCCACAGTCCTATCAGAAACCTCATAAAACAATGTAATAAAGGCATGCAGGACATTTTGGTAATGCATATGGATTACTTCTGATTCTATAACCAATACATTACGCTCAAGGAAATTCCTTATATAATAAAGGAACTGGGAGAGTCTACTTTGAAAAAATAAGGGCATGTTCACACTTCTTCTTCTGGAGCACTTTGAGGCGTTTCTGCTCCAGGGTGGAAAAAAACCCCAGTGAAGTCATGTGCCAAAATACACTCCAAGAACCTTGTTGAAGTACAGTAACAGTACAATAAATAATTGCTGTATTCTTTGGACTATTAGACACACTTTTTCTCCTACATACCTAGCTTTAATATTCCTTTTTTTGTGTTGTTTTTTTTTTGTTTTTTTTTTTTAGCAAAGTGGAGGGGATTCTAGCAAATTCCATGCCCACTTTTTTATGTAGATTGTGAGCCCCATATAGGGATCACAATGTACATTTTTTTCCTATCAGTATGGCTTAGTAGAATGGGAGGAAATCCACGCAAACACGGGGAGAACATACAAACTCCTTGCAGATGTTGTTCCTGGTGGGATTTGAACCCAGGACTCCAGCGCTGCAAGGCTGCAATGCTAACCACTGAGCCACTGTGTTGCCCTATACCAAGCCTTAATATTCTGCTGCGTCTAATAGTGCAGACGCAGGGAGCTCTGTGTGAGGGGAAAAGGTCAATGCAGTACAGTAAAAGTATGTATGTGTGAATATATATATATATATATATATATATATATATATATATATATATATGTATATAGTACTGATCTGTACCTGTTATAGTGAGAAGATAGGGATCTGTACACACTGAGCAATATTTACACACTTATTGCTCTGCTAGGACTTTCTGCCCACCACCCCTTAAGAGCTGTGGTAACTGCTTCAGAGACCTGTGGAGAAGGTGGACAGTTATCTCCATTTATCCCGCCACTCCACAATTGAATGCTGTGCGCAAAGAAAAGGGTAAGAGCTCTTTGTTTGGGGGAATATGGCAAACGCAGAAACCTAGACACAGTGTCAGGTGTGATAGTGGAAATCCATGACTATACAACACTTGTAGTCTCCAACCTGACTATAACATGAATGTCACTCATTGGGAAAAGACAGTTAAGAAAAAAAAATCCTCTTTTCATTGTGTTACATACATTGTACAGTATGTTCAGGTGCGTCCTATAGTTAAAAATAAATATGGCATTTCTTATCCCATACCTGTTCTGCATTGGTTTCTCTACAATGTTCTTAACTAGCCACAACAGTTTGAAGACATCCCATAAAGAGACACCTGAAGATTCTTGATGCACTTAGCTAGACAGAGTGTCCCAAACTATTGGCAATATTAACTACTGTTATTTTACAAGTACGGCAAAAAAAGAGCTTTGATGATGTTACAGTCATGTATCCGGTCACATGCAGGTGCAGAGCTTGCTCTCCATGTATGAGAGAAGCTGTGCAGGGCAGCAAGAAGGAAGAACATGGAGGTAAGGAGTGCTGAGTGTGTGGAATATATATAGGGTGAGGTGTATGTAAACAAATCTGAGTGTGCAGGGGAAGATGTAGTGAAGATGGTGGGGGGAAATTAGACATAACAGAGTTGAGTATGTATTGGGACATGTGAATATAGTAGAGCTGAGAGTAGTGTGTGTGTGTGTTTGTGTGGCGGGGTGGGGGGTTGGGGGGGGAGTACATGAAGCCAGCAGTGCTGAGTGCATGGAGATAGTAGAGGGAAGCACCAAGGTAGGAAGAAAATAGGGTACCAGAGCAGAGGCTGAATATAGCGGAGCTTTTTTCCTAATGGGACAAAGTATAGTAATGAGGGGTCCCACTGGTCTAGGATATATAGACGATGGAAAATGATCTAGCCAAAAGTAATGTTGAATTAAACTGAGACATAACTGCATTTTTTTGCAGTTATGTCTCAGTCAGATATGTCAATGATTTCAGGTGTGGTCTGATAAGACACTAGGTCTGGGTACAATAGGGTGTAAAAGCGCTTCCCCCACTGCCTTATAATAGGTTCTCAGAGGCTACTTTTGGATAGTGGTATACCTCTTGGTGAAAGATCATGACTGCTAGAAATGAGACATTTTGCCCTTTTAGCAAACTGAGATGGAGTGAATTATTGGACTGTGTTGCGAATAGTGGTTACGCGAGGGCACACACTGCAAAGAGGCTTCAGATATAGTACATACCATCGGTATAGAGCAGGGGTAGGGAAAGAGCGTACAGCTCTCCATCTGTTGCAAAACTAAACTCCCAGCATGCATACTTGCTCTACTGTTCTTGGAACGCCCATGGAAGTGAATGGAGCATGATGGGAGTTGTAGTTTCACAGCAGCTGGAGCCTAAGGTTCCCTATCCCTGGTATAGAGGATAGTTTGATCCAACAACAAGCACAAGCAGCTCCCACAGCTTACTTGTCCACCACCCCGACACACACACATCACCTTTATTACCCAATCTGGTCTCTGCCTGGACCTTTTTCAGATGCTTAGAGGGAAATAGGATCTTACAGCACATTGAATGTCCTGCCATTGATAGCAAGCTACAATCACCTTCGTTTGTAGTAGTGTCATACATGAGTAATCTGGACTGCTACAGGTTAGAACTGTATCAAATATAAGTGACAAACCCAGATTGCATGGGATCTGACAGTGTGGAGTGACACACTACCTCCCCCCCTCCACCATTCTACTGGTGTAATGACCTTGCATTGCATATGATGGTCTGTCACCTCATAGTAGTGATAAGAGGGGCACTTAACAGCTCAGCTTTATGTGCAGGACACTCTGTGGCCACGTGTTCTCTCATGGTAAGGCTTCCCAATAGCATTTTTCAGCAGAATAATGTTCACACTCACGGTACAATTCAATGTATCATTACATCCACACATAGAAAAGTTCATCTCCTTTGTGGTGCATTAATGAGAGTACTAGCATAGTGATGCTAAATAAAAATCAATCTCAGTATTATTCCCTAAGAGTGGAAGAGTCCAATATGAATATTATGTGTTTCTTTTGTCCTGCTCATGCAGTTTTCAAAATGATCTCAATACGGATGGAAACCAAGGTGAAGAAGGAATCTATTGCAACAGTCTATGACTTTTCGGAACTTGCATAGCCTGCCTGCATTTCTGTATGCACAATGGATTCTCCTTTAATCTTGGTCAACATCCAGTCTCTGAATACAAGACTGGGACTGTGATCAACTGCTACACCCAGCCATACTTTGTAAATTGTCTTTTCTCCATGCAGCATACTATCTGCAACTGGAGATCAGCATAATATAGGTCAATAGGATTTAACAAAATGTGCAGCAATAAAAAGAAAAAAAATACAAACACATTACATTTTTTTTCCAGATTCAGATTTTTTTCCATATTTGCCACATATTTCACTATCGCTGTGAAAAACTACATCAAAATCTAACTGGCTCACAGACAAGAGAACAAAGCAAGGAATCCCCACTTATAGGCTAAAAGAGAGATATAAACATCCTTAGCTTTTCCATAATTAAAATGTTCATTGCCTATCCTTAGGATAGGTGGCCAATACCAGATTGGAGGGGGTCTGACACTGGGTAGCCACATCAATCAACTGTTCTCAACAGCAGATACACAGAGCAATGAGCAGGAAGCAGACAGCTCTGTTTTCCATGTGGTGGCTGAACCGAGTCACTACAACATAGCTTCTACTCAAGTGAAGCAGAGGTGATCTGCAGTACCAACTGCATCATGCTCCATTCTCTGTACATCAGTTGCTGCGAACCACTGGAAAGTTAAAACATTTAGGAGCCACGACAAGTTAGCAACAAAGTGGCAGACCACATAAAAGTTAGTAGCAGTGTTGCCAATTGGTGAAATTCATAGTACACAAAAGTCAAATGCTCTGCTAAGGGCGGGTTCACCTGCCCGAGAAACTGGATGGGAGACGGAAACCGGCAGTCAGTTTTCAAACCCATTCATTTGAATGGGTTTGCAAAGTGTCCGCCTGTGAGCGTCTTCTGGTCTCCGCGACGAAACGGTTTTTTCAACCGGACACAAAGTCGGACATGCAGGACTTTGTGTCTGGTTACAAAAAAAACCCAAAAAAACGTTTCGCTGTGGAGAGCAGAAGGCACTCACAAGGGGACATTGACTGCCGAGTTTCCGTCTCCTGTCCAGTTTCTCGGGTAGAAGATGGAAACCCACAAAGTGGATACCAGGCACAGATGTGAATCCGCCCTAACTCAATAACTACAGAGTTTGATACCTCCTCTGCCCTTAGAAAAACACAATCTTTGTGCCAGGGGTGCAATAGCATGAGTCTCCATGGCCTTACACCACTAAGCACGATGCCAAGCATCGGATGGATTGGTGTAAAGCTGACATCTACTGGACTCTAGAGAAGAAGAAAAGTGTTGAAGCGATGAATAACCTTGTCCTATCTTGATGTCTGTAGTCAGACAGGTAACAATTTCCTGCCACTCTCCAAACCCAGACTTGTACGTCATTGTGCCAACTTCTAAGTTTTGGAGAGAAGAGAACATGGGGTTGGCCTAAGTCTCTTACTTCTAGTGAAAGGAAATGTTAATGCTTTAACATGCCAAAACATTTTGGCTAATTGTAGGTTTTCATCCTAATGGGAAAAGTTTAGAGTAAGATTCTTTTCTGTTCCAGTGGCTAAAGCAAGGTCCAGAAAACACATTGTTTGGTGAATTTCGCCCACAAATAGCTCTGACCTCAACCCCATCAAACACCCTAGGACTAAACTAGAAGGGAGACTGACAGCTAGGCCCTCTTGTTCAACATCATTGTTGGATTCATGGAAATAATTCCCACAGACATAGTCCAATATCTTGTAGACAGTGCCTACAAAGAAGCATTGGATGCTCTAACCCGGTTTGAGAGACGTCAATCAATCTATGAAGGGTGCGGGTGCATGACTATTAACCTCAACCCCATTGAGGGATAAGTATCATATAGCAGACACAGTATTAAACGTTCATTTTCTACATAATATGAAAATAGTTTACACTGGGACAGGTCAACAAAGCTATTGCACAGCATGATAACAATATGAGTGTGGTTTAGGGCGAAAAATCTAGAAAGATTTCCATTAATTTAAAAATGCAATATCAGCAGTATACAAAGCAGAATTTTTTTTCTAATTTGCTGCCTGTACCACCAGTGTTTGAAAAGTTTTACTACTTCAATTATCATAGTTAAGACACACACATTATCACATTATAAGATATATAGTTGGAAATATTTATACATCCTCAACATTGAAACTGCAACAAGAAGGACAAGTTGTAAGGTTTTTGAAAATGGAGGAAGTAGCAGGTGTCAATAAGATCTGCAAGGAATCAAGTTTTCCAGCACCTATCTCCAATCTGTGGCTTATGGGAATGGGCATAAGAGAAAAAAATTATACATATAATATCTAGGAGTCCTTGGTTACCAAACTGTATAATGTTCACCAGTGGCTCCCACACAGTGTAGTGGACTCCTCAGTGCCCCCTCACACAGGTAATAGTATCTTCAGTGGCACCGGCACAGTATAAAGCAGGGCTGGGTGGTGATTAATCGAAAAATAACCAAAACAATGTCGGTTACTACAATATTTACAAGGTTCTACCTGCAGTTTCAAATCCCAATCAAAACTGCTATTATTTTGATCTTTTATATTTCTGTTTTTGCATTTAGTCTGCTATTATTACATTCACTAGCAGTTTCAGTTTGGCCTGAATGAAACTACCGGGTGAACCTTGTGAAATGAATCTCATAAGGTTGGCCCAACAAATACTCATACAGTAAAAGGGGTGTAACCTAAATAATCACCATTAATCGCAATGAAGGTTAAATGCCCAATTATTGATTTAGGCAGTACCTAGTGCCAACTCAACCCAGTGGTATAATGTTCTTCAGTTCCCCTTCATGCAGTATAACAGTCTCCCCAGTGGTATAATGTTCTTCAGTTCCCCTTCATGCAGTATAACAGTCTCCCCAGTGGTATAATGTTCTTCAGTTCCCCTTCATGCAGTATAACAGTCTCCCCAGTGGTATAATGTTCTTCAGTTCCCCTTCATGCAGTATAACAGTCTCCCCAGTGGTATAATGTTCTTCAGTTCCCCTTCATGCAGTATAACAGTCTCCCCAGTGGTATAATGTTCTTCAGTTCCCCTTCATGCAGTATAACAGTCTCCCCAGTGGTATAATGTTCTTCAGTTCCCCTTCATGCAGTATAACAGTCTCCCCAGTGGTATAATGTTCTTCAGTTCCCCTTCATGCAGTATAACAGTCTCCCCAGTGGTATAATGTTCTTCAGTTCCCCTTCATGCAGTATAACAGTCTCCCCAGTGGTATAATGTTCTTCAGTTCCCCTTCATGCAGTATAACAGTCTCCCCAGTGGTATAATGTTCTTCAGTTCCCCTTCATGCAGTATAACAGTCTCCCCAGTGGTATAATGTTCTTCAGTTCCCCTTCATGCAGTATAACAGTCTCCCCAGTGGTATAATGTTCTTCAGTTCCCCTTCATGCAGTATAACAGTCTCCCCAGTGGTATAATGTTCTTCAGTTCCCCTTCATGCAGTATAACAGTCTCCCCAGTGGTATCTTTCCAGCGGACGGTCCCCACAGTATATAATGGTCTTCCCTGTGACTCCCCCACAGTATGCATGTTGCTCTCTCCTAGTGTCCCTACCCACAGGATGAATGGTGCTCTTCCCAGTGCGTCTCCCCAAAAATATAACGCTATTCCCAGCAGCACCCACCCTTTATAATACTCTCCCCAGGGGTTCATACCCTTTATAATACAGTCTCCCCTCCCTTTATAAAACGCTCCTAAATGCACCCACATAGTAGCATTCTATACCAGCTCTCTGTTGCTACAGTGGGCAACCATATATGCAGCTGAAGGTGCTAAGCTTGACAGATTTTCTCTTAAAAAGGCAGGATGGCTAGTCACAAATGGTACCAAGGTTTACCATTTTGGTTGCTATCTGGAACCCGGTATACAGTATAGCTGGAACCTTCTAGTCTTCATTTCAGATACACTAACATCTGTAAACTATTATGGAACTACCAGGTTGTATACTGCTCGTGCTACTGTGAGCAGACTGTGTTAAACCGCCAAAATATACAGGATCTGGGATAACAGCGGTTGAATCCCCACCAATCACAAGAATGGGGGCACCATTCCTTCATCTAGTTAGAGCAGCAAGCTGCATGTTTGCTTCATTATCTCTCTATAGCACTGCAGAGTACAGAGAGCAGTCTGGAAGTGTGCAGAGACACAAGTACATCATCCAACTCCAATCATTTAGGTATACAAGTGGCCCCTGTTTGACTTGGAATAGCAGTAACTAGAAGTAGCCAGAGTACCCCTTTAACTGTACTATCAGGTAATACCATTAATAATTGTTGCAATGTGTATGATCAGCTTTTTTTCACTTATTGTACAATTTCTTTCCACATCTGCTAGACATCTGTTCTAAGCCTCAACTTCTCTATCAGTGAAAAAAATATTTCATATAATCTGCAGATTCTTGTACAGAACTGACTCAGCATTATCTGTGTGTTTACATAGAGAGATAACAGACCAAGCGTTATCAGCAAAGCACAATTAGCTGAAGCCAGCAAGAGCAGTGAGTGACATCACTTGTCCTATAGGTCCCTGGTTAAAGCAACACAGTGTAAACAATGGGAGGAATAAATTCACATGCCAGGCAAACAAAGCAGAATTTCTATATTTAGAAAAAGGCTTCAATTTACATAAATTACCAGTATAGATAGGATCCTTGAGATGGGACAACCCTTTTAAAAGGGTTTTCCCACAGCAGGAAGTTATACCACTATCCAGAGGATAGGTAATAACATGCAGCTCAATGGGGGTCCAACAACTTAGACTCTACTGAACAAAATGGTGGACATTCTGCACAGAGCTCTGGTAAAGCAGTGCATGCACTATACCACTCATTTCAATGGGAGTGTGATAAACACCCAAGTGCTGTACTTCGACTTGCTTTTATAGAAAAACCCCTTTAACCTGTTCTATCACTGGATCAAAACAGGTTAACCAATGTTGTTATTGAATAAAGTCATTTAGGCTAAGGCCCCATGTAGCAAAACACATCCCAGTGGTTTGGGGGTTATTTTCACAGTGTTTTTCATTGCATTTTGCAGAGTTTTCCTTTGTGGGCTTTCTTCCCTTATTATACCTATACATAAAACACCAGCATTTCCACAGGTATAATGCATATACTGTGAATTTAAAAAACGCAAGCTTTTTTTGAAAACACAGTTTTTCTGCTGCAGATTTTTTTTTCTGCAATGTGTGGATGGAATTAACCAGAATCCCATTCATTTTGCAGGTATTGTAAAACACTTTTTCCCGACCCTAAACTAGTCCCGTGATGTGCAGCATCAAATAATGACATTTCCTATAGTGCTCCTCACTAAGCTTTTCTTGGTGAAGAGTTATATGCTTTTAAAAGCTTAGGAGAGTCATATGCAAATTTACCATTAATAGTTGCGGGGGGATGGGAGCAGCTACATTAGTGATGCAATGACTGTGCTAAATCACATCAATGGGATGAATTTAGGGTGGAAAAACCACCCTACATGTTCCTTTTAACACCAGATTACCAGCTCTGGTACCTGCTCAGACACGGATGGTCTGGGCTAGGAATCAGAACTTCTGCATGCAGAATATTAAAGTAGAACTCCCACAATATTTTTTATTCTCTGCTGTCTTCGAAAGACACGTGCTGTACTAAAGGTAATGTTCTTGCTGGCTTATATTTGTGAATTATCCACTCTTTTCTGGACCACAGCTGTATCATGTGACCAACAATTAGACTCTCCCGTACTGGCACGGCATCTCTTGTATAGACAGGAAGTCAGTTTGTCCATTTATTCCTAGGAGAGCTTCAACATGAGTCTAATGAGAATAAGAATGAAAAAACAGACTTCCTATCCACAGAGAAAAAGCTTTGTCAGCTGTGCTGGTTACATGATACAGCTGTGGACCAGAAAAGACTTTAAATGACTTTACTCAAGTATAGCATCTATTAACCTGTACCTCACCAATGGCAGACAACAGTTTAACAGAAGCTGTAATCAATTAACGTCACATCACGTTTGCTCTCTTCACTGCAACTCAGCCTGGCATTTCAATATAGTTTAGGAGTCCTGCCAGGGCCTTGAAGCAGCAAGTCAGTATTAGACACTAGGAGCCTAAGCGGACCTATGTCTTAGTAGCAGTGGTCACTCTCCCTCCCTGCTAATGTCAAAGTCTCTTGCCCTTAATTTTCTTCTTGGAGCTGTGGAAATAAGTGGGGGAGGTATAAGAGGCAATGTGTATGTGCAATGCCTCTATGATGTAGATCCAGGCAGCTGCAGCAATAGGCAATTGGGCAGAATAAAAGGCAATAAGCGTACAGCAGTCTCTGCCCAAATGCACTGCAAAAGGGGAGGGAAAGAGAGACAGAGGGTGGGCATCTTCAATAAGATTACATTTAAACAGTAATATATATTCTTGGTGCACGCCCTGTTTGCTCAGGGGTTCCCCTGTCATTTGCCTTGTATTGTGGCTCTGCGTGGCCTTCTCAACTGTAAGCGGGGCATATCAACCCTTTTCTACTGCATTGCACTTGTTTTTGTTTGTTTGTTAATTTCCTTTTGAAAAATTTCTACTAAAATTTGATTACACCTAAACAGTAATATATATATGTTCAAACTTGCACCTGATGTCCACTCGCCCGCCATGATTCCTCCAAAATTGCACAAAAACAGACCAAAATGGCTTGCATATGGTCAGATTAAAAATCAATTCATTTCAGTGGGTTTTTAAAGCAAACCTCTGGTGTCCATGTGCAGCCTCTTCCCTGTGAAATAGCTTTTTTGCACGGACACAAGGTCAGACATGCAGGATTTTGTGTCCGTGCAAAAAAAAAAAAAAAAAAAAGCCTTCACGGCGGAGAGGCTACATACTGACACCAGCGGTTTGCTTTAAAAACCCTTTATAACGAATGGGTTTTTAAACTGACCACCGGCAAGCCATCCCCAATCTGTTTTTCAGCAATTTTTTTACGGAATCACGGTGGGCGGACAGCAAGCGCAAGTAAGTTGTTTATATTTAGAAATCCTATTATTTGGACAATCTTTTTTAGAAACCAGATAACCCATTTAAGCCTCAGGAGGTTGATCTTGTGTGTTCCAATGCAGGAAAACGTTCAATGCATAAAAGTGAATCTACAGGTGCCTAAAACACCTGTACATATATTATTGTAACCTCTTCCTCCAGGAATCTCAACCCTACTATATTGTGTTGCTACATGACTGCTGCAGGTACAAGTTTGTCTGGAGTGGTCACAGGTTGAAGTGACAAGGCCTTGCTGGAACCAAAAGACCAGAGAATCACTGGCAATGGTTCACCAGGAAAAAGGTAAAGAATAGTTTTGCTTTGGTTTTTTCTACCATTATCAGCTGTTTGTAAAAATGCAGAGTTGAAACTGTTACGTGAGAGGAAGGTACGGCTTAAAATACATTTAATAAAGTTCACAAACCTTCATTTGGCGCACATCTACTGCCCTTCAGATTCAGCTGAATGCTAGCATCGCCTTCCTCGCTTCCTTTTCCCAACATCATCCAATTTTCCACATCACTCTGTTCACTCTCTTCATCTGATGTTAGAAACTCTTCTTCATTGACCTCCACGCCTTCCTCGTCCGAACTTCCTCTAATCACAAGAACCTCCTGGATAATCCCACCTTTGTAACTTTTGCCAGAGTTTGGAGATTTCTTCTCTTGAAGCTTAGATGACTTTTTTTCTTTAAGTGGAGCTTTAAGAGTTGACTGGTTCTCTGGTTGTCTTACAGCTGAAAATATTTTACTCTTGGTCTTGGAAATATATACGTTGTCTTCTTCCAAACTGTCAGAAAGGATAACCACAGCAGAAGAGTCTGAAGCCCTTACATCATCACTGTCAGAGATGACAATCACAGACTTGTTATCTGATGTATGCTTCTTATTGTTCACCACCTCTGTAACAACCTCATCCTCTTTCTTCTGATCATCCGCTTCATCAATGTTGTCATCACTGATATTTTGAGAGTAGTGCACCTGGCTATAAAGGTAGGTTTCCACCTCGCTGTCAATACTCTCATCACTTGAAGACTCTTCACGGTACAGCTCATCTTCATAAGCAGCCACCTCATAGTCGTCATTAAACATGGTGAAGAAGGTTCTGTAGTAAATTCAATAATACAAATGTAAGCCAATAATAAGACATCAGCAATGACACTGGTTGTTTTAAGATAAATCGGTTGTCCAGTCATGTGAATTTTGTTTCAACCCCTCACAGAATGTCATAGTAAATGCTGACACACTCACATTACTGATCCACTGCTACCCCAGTTCTGACATTTCCCCGTCTCTGTATCATGCTCTCCAAGGATGATATTGTGACCTCAAAATGTGACTACAAAAGCCAGTCACTAGCCACAGTGGTAAACTATGAAAACAATTGAGGTCACCACTGTGGCTAGTGACTGGCTGAAACAGCCATATGTTTGTGTAGTCTGAAAAGCTGAAGTCAGAATGTAGTAGCTTTTCCCTAGAAGTATCAGGTCACTGCACCCTAAGACTAGGGACAATGTGTTACTAACTTGTCTTACCTTAGAGAATTGGGGGTGTCAGGATTATAAAGAGGGGGGCTTATAAAGAGGGCAAGTTCACAGTGTGACCAAATAAAGTACGAAATAGTGAATGACGCCATGATAATACAAGCACATATACAGCAGACAACACACTGCACTTGTACATATACCAACATATCACATGACCAGACTATACAGCAGAAATCTACAACTCTCCGGCACAAGACCCACAGCTCAGCGAACAGACAGCCGCCATGAATCCTCCTCTATACTTATATCATACTACACAAATATTACCTGGCAGATGGTAGTCCGATTTCCTGCCTTACATGTGGGCAAGTGTTACTAACAGGAAGTTCCGAGAGGAAACAAAATACATCCTGCTGCACGTGGGAACTAGTGTCACACATAAAAGGTCCTTCCGGAAACAGCACACTTGTCTCGTAGTTCCGCTGTAAAGACATGTATAGGATTGGTTTGGACAGACTGAGGAGGTTTGTTAGGATGGTAATGTCAGCGGGCACAGCTGGATGGTGGTCTTTCTTCACACAGATTTGTAGATAGTTCTGGTAAGTGTTATGCGACCTACCCGAGGAAATGGCAAGCAGAAACTGAAACCCGGCGCACATTGCCCTAAGGTTTTATGTACACATTCATGATCAATGGACGTGTATCCTGATAGAGCCCATGTAGTGCAAACAACATGGCAGATGACTAATATAATGTATTTAACCTGTCAGTGACTGACAAAAAGACTTTTTACGTCAGAAATGAACGGACCTTAGGCAGGAGAATAAGTAGGGTCTCCTGTGTTCTACTGTATATGCTGTGTGCTGAGCTGTGCGCCCAGGACTGCAAAACTAGAACCTGAGGATTTAACCCTTTACAGCCTGCAGCTTGGTGATTGTGGTATGTCAATGGTTGCAGATTGAAGGGGCTTCTATTCGGCATTGGCACCCCTGCAAACATGATAGCCTGGTGTCCATGCATTTACATGGCAGCTGGGGGACTTAATGAAAACTCCCAGGTCTGCCTACATCCTAAAGGCAAGGCCATTATAATAGATATGGGGGGGCTGTTCAAACTTTTTGTAAATGGGCCCCCTCCACATAAATTAGTTTCCCAATAACATGCCCCAAATAATGCCCCCTCAATCCACAATGTTACACAGAAAAAAAAAAAAAAAAAACAATATTCACCTAACCCCGTTCCCACCAACCTGAAAGATTTGGTCGAAATAATGACTGGGCTCGGTGTTCCTTACACTTTCCTGCCGCAGACATCATCACCTGATGGCTCCATGCTCCACTATTGTATTCAACTTCTATCTGTATTAAAGAGAGTCTCTCATCGGCTACAGTAATTTTTAACTAAGCATATCTTTGCATAGCCTTTAGAAAGGCTATTGTAGGTATAACTTTCATTTGTTGATCGGTGCCGCTGTTTTTGAATTAGCCTCCTTTTCTTGATATGCTAATTACCCTGCACGGAGCACCAGAAGCCTTTTCTATGTTTTCTGAGCATCATTTGCGTTATCAGCCTTCCCGGTTCTTACTTCTCCTTCTTTACAGATGATCCATCCACCTACAGTTCTTCACTGCTTCGAGATAAGCTACTCGTGTACAGCGCATGTGCATAATTTTAATTGCGCTGCACGTGACTAGCTGCTCTGAAGGAAGCAGTGAAGGATAGTAGGAGAAGGGATCATCTGTAAAGAAGGATCGGTGAGAACCTGGGAAGGCTGATGACGCAAGCAGTGTGTGGCGGAAAAGTAACACTGCTTATCACCCTGAGCACACCATGGTGGTGGCAGGATCATGCTGTTGGGGCTTTTCTTCAGCAGGGACAAGGAAGATGGTCAGAGTTGATGGCAAGATGAATGGAGCTAAATACAGGCAATCCTAGAAGAAAACCTGCAAAAGACTTGAGACTGGGAAGGAGATTCACCTTCCAGAAAGACAATAACCCTAAACATACATGTAGCGCTACAGTGGAATGGTTTGGATTAAAAAATACTCTTGTGTATTGAGATTCCTGTACTCGCCCAGGAGGGATGAATATGGATGTCATACAACCCACAGTAACAATATGGCTTTGTTTACTAGTTCTTA